>NC_066522.1:2419227-2444197 GCF_024679095.1 Eriocheir sinensis | reverse complement strand
TATTAAATAGTGACTCAAAAAAGTAAGTCTTAAGCATATATATATGACGGTTTGTAAGATGTGCCTTCATATGATCATGGAGCATCACTTGGTCGTGTATTAAACCAGCGATTGCTTCGGGAGTCTGAAGTGAGTCTTTTGCATGAATATAATCCATGAGTGCCGGTGTGTCCGGCGTGAGATATTAGGTCTGGCGATTGTTTTTCTTATCTTATTTTTCTTTTGTTGTGCACCTTATGTTGCTTGTAATAAATCCACGTGTGTACCATTTCGACCTGCATTATACCTTTGACGCTCGTATCCTGCAAATCACGACGGTAACTATGAAAAACCTCTTCTAAATTATATAAACTTAGTAGACTGAACATAGTCGGAGCCAGAGAGCAGCAGCACCTGAATTAAACCAAGTCGTGATGTGTAACGTTTTAATAAATCAAATCCCAGACTAACGTGGTTTTCGGGGAGCTGGGCGTCGATGCTTCTTTCGGTGGGGGAATAGAATCGATTTGGAACGGAGGTCATATTTATTCTGTAGGGGATGGAGTGAAATTGGAATTGAAGCGAGAGAACTAACTCTTTTAAGTCTTGGCGATGATATTGGTGATGGTGGTGTAATGATAGTGGTGACGGCGTGCTGATAGCTGTAATGTGATAATGCAATATACCGAGAGGGCTGAAGTGGTAGTAGTAGTAGTAGTAGTAGTAGGAGTAGTAGTAGATGCTGTAGTTGTAGCAGTGGTGTAATGTAGTGCAATTTAGTAATGTAATGTAATTTAGTAATGGAATGGAATGTAGTATAAAATATAATGTAGGTGTATAATGTAGTTGTGGCAGGAAGAGTGATGGGGTACGTGGAGGCGAAAGGTGGAAGCATAGTAGGGTAAGGTGGGGTAAGATGCTCCCCTGGGATGTAAGGCCCCCCCTTGGTTTTGTCTTTCTTTCTTTCTTTTCTCAACCAGTCACATGATCAAGTAGGCAACGCCACCTCTCTGTGATCACAGGAACTACTGGAGTAAACAACGGACAGTTGCTCTGGCCACAAGGGGACATTTCTTCTTTTTGACTAATTTCTTGTAAGTTTTCAGTGATTTTAATGATACTTAATTAACGACAAAGAACTTTAGAGTTAGTCTGATGGCTATGGATAATTGCTCTAAGATGTCTAGACCATATTGCATGTGATTATACTCTGTCTACTTACTTGTTGGAAAGATGGTGACATTTTGTGTATATATGAGTTGCCAGGGTAAGAGGCCCCCTGTGCCTTTGGGGTAAGTTGCCCACAGGGAGGCCTTTTACCCCACATGTGGGCCTTTTACCGCATTATAAGCAAATTTGCAAATGGCCCAGTTTTTTTTGTGTGTGTGGGGGGAACTATTTGCTAATAGCAGACCTTCAGAAAAATGGGTTCAATATCGGGGTTGTAGAAATTGGCCACATGCAGACTGCACAACTGGAGTAGGCCTGGATCTGTACGTATGTCAAAACTGCGAGTCTGATTAGGCATTACAGTATTGCTATAAACAGAATTTGTTGAAGTTTTTGAAAGGCATCCATAAGTGAACACTTTTGAGTTTGAGACTATAAGGAAGTTGGTGTTTTTAACTGTTTCAGACATCAATATTCAACAGAAAGGACATATTTTATCAAATTAATTGAATATTTAGTTCCATATATTTTTCATGAAAGTAGATGTTCCTTTTGTTACAAAAATTCAGAAGAAAGAGAAGCTAGTCTAATATTACTTGTCTAAAAGAAGGGGATACCTTTTAGAAAATTTGATTGTGTTCCTATATTTCACATCAAGAGAGATTTATAGGGTATATTTTTCAAAAAGTGAATACATATTATATTCTTATAATGTGAAAAACTATTTTCCTTATCTTTTTGTGAGTTTTACTATTGTAAGCCAGAGTGGGGTAAAAGGTCTACCCAGTGGGCGTTTTACCCCACATGCGAGGTAAGAAGCCCCTTTATTATTTTTTTAAAATTGTCATTATAATGTGTAAATCATAATGAATGGATATAATATATACCATAGATAGGCCTTAGCTTAAGATTTCAACAGAACTTTTTTTTTCAATTCTATTGCAAAAAATGTGGCTAAAACAGGCAATCTCTCTTATGGGGGGGCAACTTACCCCACTTTACCCTATATATAGTAGTGGTGGTGATGGTGAGAATGTTTGAGGGGTGGTGGTTGTGAGGGGTGAAGGTGATGGTGGTGGTTGTGGTGGTGTTGGGGGTGGTTAGGAGTAGGGGTGCTGGTTGCTGTGTGGAAGGGGCGGTAGTGGAAGCAGAGCCAGAGAGTGGTTGTAGTGAATATGCTTATGGTGAGGGTGGAGGGAGTGATGTGTGGGGGTAGTTATGATAGGGGCGTTGGTGGTTGTTTGGAGGGGGTGATTGTGGAGTTGGAGCTAAGAAGTGGGTGCAGTGGGTATATTTATGGTGAGGGCTGTGTTGGAGGGGTGATGTGTGGGGGTGGGGGTGGAGGTGGAGCCAGAGAGGGGGTGTAGTGGATATATTTATGGTGGGGGGGTGTTGGTGGGGGTGGTGTGTGGAGGTGGTGGTGGATGTGGAGCCAGAGAGGGTGTGTAGTGGATATATTTATGGTGGGGGGGTGTTGGTGGGGGTGGTGTGTGGAGGTGGTGGTGGAGGTGGAGCCAGAGAGAGGGTGTAGTGGATATATTGGGGGGGTGTGGAGGTGGTGGTGGAGGTGGAGCCAGAGAGGGGGTGTAGTGGATATATTTATGGTGGGACTGTGTTAGTGGGGGTGGTGATGGAGGTAGAGCCAGAGAGGGGTTGTAGTGGATATATTTATGGTGGGGCTGTGTTGGAGGGGTGGTGTGTGTGGGTGGTGGTGGAGGTGGAGCCAGAGAGGGGGCGTAGTGGGTGTATTTGATGGTGGGGCTCTGTTGGTGGGGGTGAGGAGAGGAACTTAGCTTTACACACAAACAAATCATACACACACACACACACACACACACACACACACAGCACGCCGGGGTATACAAATAAGGTGCCCGATAAAAAAATAAACAACACCAGAACAACTAACGAACCTACACCATACAGCTGTACACTCCTACTGTCTTTCCTTCTCCCCCACCTGTACCTTCTCCACTAACCCACTTCCTCTTCTTACTATACCCTTAATTAAAAAAAAAGAGGGGCAACGTAAGATTAAAGAGGAACAGCCTTGTATTCCACTTAGTTTGTAGGCGCTTAACACCCTTCCAAGCCCCCTTCCTTCCCCCTTCCTCCTCTTCCTCTCCACCTCATCCAAATATACACGTACTACCCACCGTCCTCCTCCTCCTCCTCCTCCTCCTCCTCCTCCTCCTCCGAGTCAACATTGCACAGAAGTAGTAAAAACTGCCAACAAACTGATCGGATTTATTGTTCGTACATTTGAACATAAATCAGAAAAAGTAATACTGACATAGTACAATTCGTTAGTTCGCCCACATCTTGAGTATTGCGTTCAGTTTTGGTCTCCCTATTACAGAAAAGATAGATACACTCGAGAGGGTGCAGCGTCGAGCTACTAAAATGATCCCTAGACTGCAAAACAAACCGTACAAAGACAGACATAAAGAACTGAACTTATTCAGCTAATCAAAGCGCAGGCTGAGAAGTGTTTAAAATTTTCAAGGGATTCGATAACGTTAATGTTCATGATTATTTTACAGTCTCTCAATCAAGTGTAACAAGAAACAATAGATACAAAATAACGAAGAAGCGTTTCAACTCAAATGAATCAAAATACTTCTTCTTCAACCATGTCATCAAAACGTCGTCGAAAGCGAAACTATCTGCACGTTCAAAAAACGACTTGACAAATATTTAGAAGCTAGCCCGAACATCCGCTATTTTGCTCCGGTCTAATAGAAAGTAGTGTTAGCTTAGTTGTCGTGTATGATCTTCCTTCTGTCCATGTAAAATTCCATTGTAGATTTTCTATACTACATGGTATTCTTCCTTTTCATGCCAGCCTCGGCTGGAGGGACTGGTGGGAGAGGAGGAGCCTTCACCTTTGTTGTCCTGTGTCTCTGACTCGTAGATTAGAGTCGATGGTAGCAACAACAAACAGCCTAGTTAGGACCAAGAGGTCTGTTGCTGTCTGATTTTCCTTTGTACTTCTTTGTTTGTCCGCTACCTGGTCTCGGGGTCACACGTGTCAACTACGCTCGCTGTCTCGGCAGTTGTGCTTTCCTTTTGTGCTCTCCAGCATATCCTGAGGCTCTCCTATTGCTGCTGCTGCTTTGCTGCTTCGCTGACCTGCTCTGCTAAGTGCTAAGTGTTATACTCACTTTACTTAAACACATTCTCCCTTGCACACTTGCTCATCCCCTCTGCCCACACCCTACACCTCCCCTACACCTCCTCACAACACTGTCGTGCACATATAACTCCTTCCTAACGGTACTAAGCTCCTTCCTAACTTTACTACACATAATTTACACATTATTTTCCAGGAAGTGTACAAGGAGGTCTTTGTTTTCAGCCTGATTTTCTTTCATTGTTTCGGTCCGGAAATTCCCGACGCGGCGTATACCCAGCCGCGCGGAGGGCGAAATTCCCTGGACACCCTTTGTTTTTCCCTCCCCTACCCGGCCGCGTGTATCCCCTAGAGGGAAGTCTAACGAGAACACCTGCCCGAGTCAGACAGGAGGGAGTTAATCGTTCCCACCTGACCTACTGCCACTCATTCTCTCTGAAGTTAAAAGGTAACAATACATAACAAAAGATAACATAATAAAAGATATGGCTTCATCACTACGTAAATGCCCCGGGTGCAAAGGTCGTTTCGCCCCACAATATTTTGATAAGGGTGCGGAGTCATGTAGACACTGTCACATGGAAAAGAGGACCATCCTCCCAGCCGTCTCCTGTGAAGACGGATCACACTTCCCCGGATCAAGGGTCAACGCCAAGGTTAACATAAAACTGGTGGGTGACAGCATTGTTAGAGAACAACTGACTGACAGTTCTGTGGACCAAGTATCAAGAACAGGAGACGCTACTGTATTCCTGGTGCAAGACTACAAGATAAAGAAGAAGCGGCAGACTTCGTCTCAGACCGCACGGAACAGGACACACTCTTTGTTTTGCACGCTGGCACGAACAACGTTCAAACAATGCGCACGGAGGAAATTTTAGCTGACTACCGACGAGTAATCCGCCGCTTCAAGGAAAAGTCACGCCACATCATTGTCTCCGGGATTCTTCCGAGAATCAACGCCTTCACAGGCTTCCACAGAAAGGCGTCGAACATCAACAACAGATTGAAGCACCTCTGTCAGGACGAGGAAGTTCCATTCGCAAGTCAGTGGAATCATTTCTATGATATCCCTGACCTTTTCCGTCCTGACGGTCTTCACCTCAATGCGATTGCCTCAGCACGGCTTGGTAGGTTGCTGAACGAGGAGGTACTTTTGTACTCAAAAAACTCCGAGCGCGGGAGGGGCACCAAAGTATCGTAAACAACCAACCAGTATGGACTGCTCATCACACACCAAGGCCCCCAACAGAAAACACAAGCAGACACCAGACTACTGTGCTTCGAAGCGTTGAAATCAAGGACATTTCTGTCCTATACACCAACGCGCGGAGCTTAATACCCAAACGGGATGAGTTACTTGCCTACGTTGACGTAGAAAGTCCGGACGTGATTGCCATCACCGAAACGTGGGCCACCTCTGACCACCTAATGACCGAATTCTCAATTCCGGGATACGAGAGCTTCTGCAAAAACAGACTTCACAAGAAAGGAGGAGGTGTTATCTGTAACGTCAAGAACAAATACCCTGCCGTGGAAATAACCAAAGGAGACTCAGAGAAGTATGACACTGTATATGTTGAGCTGGAGACTAGCAAGCACAACAAAATAACGATTGGAACCATTTACAGACCTCCAAAGCAACAAGCAGCGGACGACGAAGCGCTGTACGAGGAAATTCACACCATAACACAAAACAGTCAGTCATTATCGGGGACTTTAACTGTTCCAACATTGACTGGACCACGATGATTGGAGATCGGGAGGGTAACAGATTGCTCGAAATGTTAGAGGACACTTTTCTAACTCAGATTGTTACCCAACCGACAAGGGAAAATAACTTATTAGACCTAGTACTCGTGAGTGATTCAGATCTCACACGTGAATGTCAAGTCGGCGAAAAACTGGATGGTTGCGACCATCACCTAATTTGCCTAAAGATCAGAACAGACCATGAACTCATCGAAAACACGTCCAAGATTCCAGACTACAAAAAAGCCAATTTTAACTTCGCTCGTGAGCTGCTAACCCAGACAACTTGAGAACCCATGAACCTCACTCCGGTGGACGGCGCGTGGAACGGCTTTAAGAACAAACTCCTGGAGGTAGAGAGAACGACTGTTCCCATGAAGACAAGGAGAACAAATAATGCCACAAGCCCACCATGGATGACTACCCAAGTTCGACGGGCGATTAATTTGAAGAAGAGAAAATACAACTTGCCAAAGGAAAACAGCACTGACGAGGCACGCGAACAGTACCATCAAAGCCTCAGAGCTTGTAGAACACTCATTCGCCAGCGTAAACGCGACTATGAAAAGCAAACTGCACGCGAAGCCAAGTTCAACCCGAAAAAAGGTTTTCACGTATATAAGAACCAAAAAGAAGACAAAAAGCAATATCAGTCCCTTAAAAGATGAAAGTGACGTACTAACACAAGACAGTAGACAAATGGTCGAAATCCTAAACAGGAACTTCGCGTCTGTGTTCACGGTCGAGAATACCCAGTCCGTACCCGAGAGCCCTTCCCCACCGATGGGAACCACTCCCCTAGAAATTGGCACAATCGACGAACGGGATGTGAAAAAGTACCTCAACAAACTGGAGACAAACAAGTCCACCGGACCCGACGACTTGTCACCCAGGCTGCTCAAGGAACTCAAGCAGCAAATCCTCAAGCCACTCACCGCCATCTACAATCTGTCACTACAACAAAACAAAGTCCCGAAAGACTGGAAATAAGCGACCGTAACGCCGATCTACAAAAAGGGAGACAAAAGTGTGGCCCTAAACTACAGACCAATCAGCTTGACCTCAGTGGAGGGAAAAATCCTCGAGAAGATCATCAGAGACAAACTCGTTAGGTTCCTTGAAGACAACAACATCATTTCCGATGCTCAGCACAGTTTCAGGAATAAGCGCTCATGCTTAACCAATTTATTGGACTTCTTCCAAGGTATCTATGAAAACTGGGATAATCATATTCCCAGTGATGTTATATATCTAGACTTTCAGAAAGCCTTTGACAAAGTGCCACATGAAAGACTCCTCAAGAAACTTAAGTCGGCGGGATTAGGCGACAATCTGACAGCGTGGATCAAAGACTGGCTCACTGTAAGAAAACAACGAGTTGTACTCAACGGACAGGCCTCCGAGTGGCTCCCGGTCACAAGTGGAGTGCCACAGGGGTCAGTGCTGGGACCCATACTTTTCATCATATATAGCTATCAATGAAATAGAACTAGGATTAAAATCCAATCTTTCAAAATTTGCCGACGATACAAAGGTGGGTGGGAAGGCCCTCACAACGGCAGACTGCGAAATTATCCAGAGAGACCTGGACCAGATCACTCGGTGGTCAGAAAAATGGCAGATGTCCTTCAACACTACCAAATGTAAAGTAATGCATATCAGATCCAGAAACAGCAACCACACATACCACATGGGTGGCGAACCACTAAATGTTGTGCAAGAGGAAAGAGACCTCGGGGTCACCATCAGCAGTGACTTGAAACAAACAAAACACTGCAAGTCCGCCTGTAAGAAAGCCAATACAATGCTTGGGTTCATATCGAGGAACTTCGAATACAAAACGCCGGGAGTTATGTTATCCTTGTATAACTCGCTGGTAAGGCCCCACCTGGAATACGCCGTGCAATTCTGGTCTCCTAATTACAGGAAAGACATTGAATTACTTGAGAGAGTACAGCGCCGCGCCACGAAGATGATACCATCGCTGAGGACGAAACCCTATAAAGAACGACTCGAGCGAGTCAACCTATTCACGTTAGAAAAGAGACGACTGCGGGGAGACATGATAAAAGTCTTTAAGTACCTGAACAAGCTCAGCAACGTTGATCACTCTAAACTCTTTACGCTACAAACTAACCTGAGAAAAAGAAACAACGGAAAAACAATTCAAGCAAAGCGATGCAATACCGACATCAGCAGGAGTTACTTCTCGAATAGAGTTGTTCGCCACTGGAACAGCCTTCCTGCAGAAGTGGTTAGCGCAGAGACCATCAACTCCTTCAAGAAACGCATTGATCGCCACTTTGCTGCATCGGGAGTGAACTGAACGTTCCCAAGAGTAGGAACACAAGTGCTTTAATCTTTCCCTGCAAGCCACTCCTATGGCAAACGGATTGATTAAATCACTGAACGCAGGCAGCCTAGTAATGAGCCAACAGGCTTTCTGCTGCCTGCTAGTCCATGTTTCCATGTTTCCTCCTCCTCTTCCTCCTCCTCTACGTCTGCCCCTCTCCTTCCGTTCATTACCTCCCCTTCCACCTCACCTCCAGGGCTCCCTCTATTCTCATCCCCCTCCTCTTCCTCTTCCCCCTTCACATCTGCACCCCTACTACTTCCCTCCTCCACCACCGCCTCACCTCCTCGATCCCTCCACCTACTACTCCATCCTTCCACCTGTATTAGCTCTCCTCCCCATCTCAGGCTCTCACACACATTTATAATACCGTGAACAGCAAGCTTTTTCCGCATTTTGTATGAACGGAATAAACATTTTAATAAACGTTTAATCTATTTTTTTATTTAATGATATTAGTTCATTTTCATAAGATCTCATAATTTTTGTAGCGTGTGAAAAAAAAAATTATATTGAAGTGCACTCCATCAGCTTGAGAGAGAGAGAGAGAGAGAGAGAGAGAGAGAGAGAGAGAGAGAGAGAGAGAGAGAGAGAGAGAGAGAAGAGAGAAGAGAGAAGAGAGAAGAAAAATGGGGGAATGGTTTTCCATCTGCCTTAACAGGTGAGGTCATCAGGCCGACCAGGAACCCCATTATGGGAACACGTTACCAGCGGGTCCAGCACGGCCACGGCATCCCTGCCCCGCCCCGCCCTCCCTGGCCACCGCGGCGATACATGTGGGAGGATGGATGAATGGGTGTATAGGTGAATAGATGGGAGATGGATACATGGATGGATGGATGGATGGGGACAGGTAAACAGCGTGATAGATGGAAATAAACATGGGTGAATATTTGGATAGGTTGTAGACAGATAGGCAGATAAGGACTGATTTTTTTACGACAATCGGATTTATTGAACCATATACACCAAGACACGAGTGTAAACAATGTTTTTTGTTATTATATTATGCCTATTTATAGTATATGATAAAACTATTTTAACAATGAAACCAGTTGTCACAATATTTATTAGATAAACCATATTAACTACTGTAAACATTAAAAAAAAAGTTTTATACAGTGCCTTGGATAAAACAAACTGAGCGTATATCAGTTTTCCAAAATTAGTTCGTGAAACAGCGTATTGAACGAGCATATGAACACACACACACACACACACACACACACACACACACACACACACACACACACACACACACACACACACACACACACATTCATACATATTCGGTTTCCCTGTATTACGTTTGTCATCCCTCCCCTTGTCACCTCATTCCTTGTTACAACTTCAAACAGCACGGATGAAGACTTAGAAAACTTTTTGGACGTTGATTGGGCTGGATGGCGGCACCCGGCAAACAGTGAGGAGTGGTGTGTGTGTGTGTGTGTGTGTGTGTGTGTGTGTGTGTGATCGTTGACAGTTATGATTATAACTGTCCTGTTAGTAATGCTGATGGTTATTAAAAGATAGTATATAATGATAATTACTACTACTACTACTACTATCACTACTACTACCACTACTACTACTTCTACTACTATTACTACTACTACTTCTACTACTACTGCTACTACTACTACTACTACTACTACTACTAATAATAATAATAATAATAATAATAATACCACTACTACCACTACTACTACTACTACCACTACTACTACCACTACTACTACTTCTACTACTACTTCTACTACTACTACTACTACTACTACTACTACTACTACTACTACTACTACTACTACTACTACTACTACTACTACTACTACTACTACGTTTCCTTTTCTTATTCTCTCTCTCTCTCTCTCTCTCTCTCTCTCTCTCTCTCTCTCTCTCTCTCTCTCTCTCTCTCTCTCTCTCTCTCTCTCTCTCTCTCTCTCTCTCTCTCTCTCTCTCTCTCTCCCTTGCCATCTCTCTCTCTTGCTCCACCCCCAGCCTCCACCGTGCCTTCTCTTACCTAATAAGAGTTGGTTGGGTCGGGCAGGGAACGGCTGAGGCGGATTATTTACACGCGGTAATTGTTTTGCATGGCAGTGCTGGAGTTGAAGGCTGCCGTGCTAAACTCTGGCCTACCACGGCAGGTAGGAAGGTAAAGGTAGTAAGGTAGATAGAAGAAAATAAAGGAGGTAGGGGAGAGAAGAAGTGGGTTGGGATTTGTGAGTGAGCTGCGTATAGGAGTTTTTAGTGAGATCCTCTTATTTTTACGTAGATATTCAAACCTCACAGACCATATGGTCCAGACTGGATTTTCTGTTCTTGAACCCAAGTGAAATTACATCAAAATAATGGTCTCCAAGACTGCATTGCTACCTTGGGGTCGAGTTTCTTTTTAAATGAGTCAATCGTGCTGCAGTGCATCATTCCCGAGCTACAACGTTGGTGGAGAAAAATTTGGTGTAGTCTGAATTCATTGATCATAAACAATTTGGGTTTGTCCAAATTCGTAATGCAACTGATTATTTTGAAACATTCGATCAGTTTTCTTCGGGAGCAACGTTTCTCAAGAGACAACATTTAAGAGATGAGATTATTTCATCGAAATGTTTGTTGCGTGAGGAAGGGATCATCTTTGTTGTCCTACGTTGAACACTTCGTTTGCTAATGTCCTTTCCATAGTCGGGAGACCAAAAATGTATTGTTTATTCCGATTGGGATCTGACTAAGCTATTGTATAGTGGTAGTATTACATCTTTGTTTGAAATGAAGTTTATAATAATAAAACCCAAAATTCTCTTCACTTTATTTGCTGCGTCAATGCATTGCTGTGGGAATTTGAGGTTTGACGCGTGATTTTGACACCCAGGTCCTTAACACACTGCACACCTTCGAGTTTCACCCCACACATTTCATAATCACACCACTTATTATTTTGTTCCAATTTGAAGAACCTGTCACTTTTTTGTGTGTGCTGCCTATAGCGCCGGTAGGTTTTCTTGAGGGGCCTTATGGACGGTCCCAGCCAGTTAGCGGCGTAGGCGAATTTTATTTATTGTGGCTGCCATGATGCATGACTCTTGTTTGGCCCTTGCTGCCCACCGGTTCTCCTCTTGACCGAAGTCGCTGGAGTCAGGGTTGACTGAAGATCCGGACAGCATGTGAGTAATCTTCTACCACTCGGCGATGACTTGGAAAATCAGCGCGTTTCGGTGGGGACTGGAACCTAGTCCACGCTAGGTCCTCGGGCTCACCACGCCCGCACGCTAATCACTCGGCCACCGCCTCCCCACTTGTATGTATGAAAGGGCATCTCTCTTATATCAGACCAAGCTGAAATGTTATACAAGTCCTTTTGAACGGTTTGCCTGTCTTGGTCTGAGATAGTCGAATTACCGGTCTCCATGTCATCAGCAAATTTAGTAATGAAATTATAATTGAGGTCCGCATCGACGTCATTGATATAAATTATGAACAGCACTGGCCCTGAGGAACAGCACTATAAAAAAGTGACTGGTGCTCACTCTGAGGCAGCTCCATCAATCACTACTCTTTGCTGTCCGTTGCTCAACCAATTTGCGATCTATTGGTGTACCTTACCTTCAAAACCTAATTGCTTGATTTTGTAAAATAATTCGTAATATCAAGACAGACCATCTAATATATAATAGCCATTTTGTTATGTACTTGAAAAACTCCACGACGTAGTTCCACCTCGTCACATGGACTCCAGCTCAGATGCGGCCCAACACGGTGAAAGTGAGGAGCGTGAGGCCGGGCACTAATTGCTAATTAGGCCGTGTAAGATTGTAGGACAAGAACAGCGGTTGATTGGCTGGTAACGCTAATGAACACCAAGACGTGGTTTCCTAACGTTACAAAATAACCTTCGTGAACGTATTGATCCTAATCACGCTCAGTACATCAAACGGACGTAGTGAGTGATAAAAAGGTCTTATGTGAACTGCAGTGGCGTGTATCCTGCGTAGCTTGCTGACCTGAACGTAGCCAATCAGTGGTGGAGACGAGTAGCCCGTGTAGAACATGTAACCCGTAAGATAAGGTCGAGGGTGCGACCTCGTCACGGGATGCTGGGGCACCTTTCCACCTCGTGGGACTGACGTGTTCGTTTGTGTACTGATAAGTCAGGTCCTCACGCGATAACGAACGAATGCCCATTGGGTTCATTTTATTGTGTAGTACAGCATTTCCCAACCAGGGGGAAATTTCCCCCTGGGGGAGTTTCATGATTCCAGGGGGGAAATTTAACATGAGGGAAACAGAAATTACTAGCAATTAGTCGACTGAAAAAAAATCTGGTAGAATGCGGAACTGACTTTTCTTCAAGTATATGGACACAAAAATCAACATTTATTCTACGAAAGATAGAGTTGATGAATACATAAAAGAGAGGTGTAGTATGTATTTAGGGCTTTGTTACAACCAGGCCCAATATAAAGGGTGTCACCTGCCACTCCTGTCACAAGAAGCTCAGCAGAGCACTCGGAAGACACATTGAGCCCTAACACAGCTGACCACGGCTGTTGGTGATCTGCTGTTTGTGAGTTGAAATTAGTGGACTAAGGGCGAGTCGTATGAGTTTGTATTGCTTTATATCGGCCTGGAGTTACTTAGAGCAGGAACGTGTACTTTAGGACTCTTTCTATATAGATTAAGAGGAAAACAAACTTGGTAGATTTTAGGATTAAAGGAATGTAGTTTGTAAAGTGAAAGTGAAAGTTGCGTACCTAGCATTGTACGTAATAATAGGAGTACCTATGTTTTCCTGGTATTGTGACTACTTATAAGGAGTAAGGGTTTTACATAGCCATGCTCGGGGTAGCTTTTCTTTTTGCCTAGAACTATTAGGATGGAAACAGGTTTAAGAATAAATTTGTCAAGTCATTCCTCGTCTATTCTTAGATTTCTTCACGGATTTTGATTTCTGAGCAGTCATTTTACCAATAATCTCGACAAGATAACGATAAAGAAAGATCTGTATAGTAGTTTTTTCATTGATGTTCTAAGTGAAAACAAGTAGGGGCTCGACATCTGGTTGTAGCGGTTGGAGAGGAATGAACATCTTCAGGAATTATGTTTTCAAGTTTTGTATACGAAAAAGTATTATTAGGTGTTTTCTTGAAGTAGCTCGTTGGAGTAGTATCAAAGCGGTGAGTTGTACTTGCACCACGAGTTCAGAATGGCAACAAACCTTCCCTACGCGGTGCACGGGCTGAAATATTACGCCGACGGCCGTGAGAATCACCCTGCATGTCCTACGGGGACCTGTGCCACAAATGTTCGTCTGTGGCTACGTGACCTTGAAGCCCGATTCGGGGACCATTGGACAGAAATAGATAAAATAGATGTTGCAAAACAATATGCACTAGGCTCTGCGTTCGATCTCATTTGTAGCACCGTCCGGAGGGAAGGATACGTGTGGAGTGAAGTCAAACAACACCTATTGCTTATCTTAATGCGGGTAATGAGGATAAGACCTATTACGAAAGAAAAGCTGAACTAGTAACAGCAAGGCGCAGGACTGGTGAAACAACACCTCCGTTTTGGAATAGGTTAGACGATATTACCTTTCTTTTGAAAATGGATAATCCTAAAAAGCAACCCTGGACTGAAGACGACGTAATCTGCGTCTTCCTCACTGCCTTAACCTGTCACTTCCAATCACATCTAACGGAAGATGACTTGAACTCGGTAAACGTGTACATAAAGGCAATACAGTTTGTGAATAACAACCCCCAGTTAGAGCTCACTAACACCGATTTGACGAATGAAACCCATTTGACCGACGCAGCCGTGGCAGATAACGAGCCGCAAGCCTCCCCGCCTGTCAGCAGCGAGGATGAATGGAGAAGTCCCTCCGACAACTCCGTCATTTGTTATCGTTGTCAAAAGCGAGGTCACGTAGCTAGGTTTTGCTTTGCAGAAGTTTGTAGGATCTGTGGTATGACTGGTCATCCTACAGCAGCCTGTAGGAGTCCTTCACAAAGAAGTAGAAAGGGTAGCCGTAAGCATTAGTCAAGTCACTCATATCAGCACCAATACCATTAAAAACACCAACTACTACCCAGGGCAGAGACAGACCTCGATGACTGGGGAGCGATCAAAGATGAGGGAGTAGTTATATCACATGGAAAAAAATCATAAAAAGAGAGACCAAACCAGAGAAAGCGTTAGCGTAATTCAGAGCAATCCCGGTAGTCTGACGGCAAGCAAGTACTAAGAAAGGATGGTACGTACATGTAATCCAGCAGTATTAAAAGGAACCTTCGAAAGAACATCAACGTGAAAAAGGAGATAAAGTTCCACCATTATGGACTGGACAGAGGAAGCCAAGACGGCATTTACAACCCGAAGGGATTGGATGCTTGACAAAGTGACATTAAAATTTTCAGATTTCAAAAAGCCTTTTGTACTCACCACAAATGGATCCAGTTCCAGTATGACGGAGTGTTGCAGCAAGCAGGTTTATACATATAAATTAAAACCCATATTGTATTTAGTACGGAACAGAATACAATATAGCAGGAAATTGTACCGTAGAAAGAGACGCCGCAACGGTGATTTCTTGATTGTAACTCAATTTCCCATTAATTTTAGGGAACTCTGCAGAAGTGAATACAGATCACAAGAAGCGAGCCCAAATGACAGGACAGTGAATATGACGTCACTATTGTCGATACTCTACGTGAAGAGAATAAGCGAAAATGAACAAGAAGATAAGAAGATCTGCGTGAGAGTGTAGGCGGATATGTAACCCGCACCACAATAAACAGTAGTGGTTATGAAAAAAGTAAGGAACAAAATACTGCACCGATCCGGAGGCACAGAAATGCGCCAAAATGGACTGAGAAAAAAAAATATGATGGAGCCTCCGTGGACTGAAGTGTCGATGGAATTACGCAGCTGCAAAATCAGCAGCCAACGTACAGATTATTGAAAGGCATTTTAATAGATGAATGCTCACTAGGAGAAAATAATAAAAAAAGAAACTCAAAAGCACAAAATATAAATTCAAAGATGCCCTTGATATACGAGTAATTACAAATGATTGATTCGTATGAAGAATCCCCCCCCCCAAAAAAAAGACCATTCTGCCTCTTGAGTATTTCCAGAAAGCGATAACACTGTCTCAATTACCCCTCCAGGTATTGCTTATAGCACTGGGAAGGCTCTAGGGCACACCAGTAACGACATTCAAGAGTTCGAATTAGTTTATAGTCCCTGCCACAAACATGTAACTCCAACAGGTGTCTCAGATGGGAAGCTCATGGGATTATTCAGAAAGCCTCCGCACAACCAGTACGTCTCCTCTTCCTTACTTTCACTAAATGCTTAGCTTTATATAGTGCTCTGATGAATTATTCTCCAGGACGACGACTTGGCCCGGTTCACGACATTTCTACTTCACAATTTCTTTACTAGGAGATCCGCTGGACACCTTTGATGTCTTTCGAATCGGCTCCCCTACATTTTCCTTATCCAGCTTCTCAATATATTTGCAACATACATCAACTTAATGCCACGTTTTTTTAATTTTTTTATGAAGAATAAGTTATTATTTATTTTGTCTGTATCGTCAACTGTTCTAAACACCACCACCTCAGTTTTTCCACTAACTGGCCCGGTCTACAAGGCTTGCGACACGGAATCCTGCGAGTCATCAGCATTCAATAATCGCCCTGAATGTGTCAGCTTTGCCAAACGTCTTAAACACATTCTCCCCACTACTCATTGAAGGCAAGGACCTTGGTTATTGCATCTGTTCCCTTGTCAATCCCATCACCTGGCACAAACATGTCCTGTAAACAATTACATCACACATTTATCAGGAAGTAGTGTTTGGGAGCTACGACAAGGATGCAGTGCACACAGTAAGGAGCTGATGGTCCCTTGTCACAATAGTCGTCGACGGCCACCAATCACTGCCACTCACTCGCCGCTCTCGATGCACTACCCTCCTCTATCTAGAGGTTTGCATTGTCCTCTCAGTAGTTCCGACATCCATGACCATCCCTATCTTTGCACTGACCAGTCCATTCCACTGCAGGAGTTGCCCGATCGCTGACTGCCTCGTCATCATTTAGCAGTGCTAAAAAAAGACCAATGCGTCTTGTATTATCATCACACTCAGTGTGGTCCTATTCTTCCTCTTGCTGCATCGGGCATGGGACATATCTATGGCCTTTGCTACTCATAACATCGGCTGCAGCAGGACTCATGGCAATTCATGTCTCTTCGACGTTTGCTCTGCAACGCACGCAGAGTGGTCAGAGTGCGGGTGCGGCTTCCAGGAGAACACAGGTTCGCGTCCCGCGCGCCGCTACAAACGATGCCAATTTTTCAGTCATTGCCGAGTGGCATAAGACTACCCACATTCTGTCCTGAAGACCACCTATCAACTCGAACTCTAGATTCTCTCTAAAAGAGGATCAAAGATGAGCTCCAGGGGAGGAGTGCAGCATGAGTCATGCAAGATGTCGCCACTATAAACACTTGCCTGCGTTATAACGGGATGGGGCCGACCACCAGGTCCCACCAAGAAATCTTATCGGCGCTATAGACGAAACGTAAAAAAAGACGAGAAAAAAAAACATGGCTAACCCTCCGGCGAGCTAAGGGACGAGGTCTTCCGGAAAACGGAAAATAGGATATGTTGGGACCTTGGAGAGGACAACAACGCAGCCACGCCCAGTACCAGGAACACTGGTTGATTGGCTTATAGCGACTGGATGGAGACTGGAGGAAGAAAAGGGAGAGATAAAAAGGAAAAAAAAGGAAAGAACGGGTAGACAGATGGAGGAAAAAAGGGAGAGGAGATGGAAGGAGGGAGAGAGGGAGATGGAGAAAAAGAGGAGGGTAAGGAGATGAAAGGAGGAGGAGATGAAGAAAGAAGAGAGAGAGAGAGAAACCTGGAAGCATGGAAATGCGGGCAACAGAAAGCCTATTGGCTCATTACGAGGTTGCCCGCTTTGGTGATCGAATCTGCTCGACAGCCACTTGGGGCTTGAGGAGCAGATGAACGCACCTCGATATTCAGTTTACTCCTGACGCAACGAAGTGACGGTCGATTCTATATTTGAAGGAGTTGATGGTATTCGCATTTACTAATTCTGAGGGAAGATTGTTCCATTGGCGGATGACTCTGTTTGAAAAGGAACTCCTTCCAATGTCTGTATTACATCGACTCGACTGAATGGGTAAACCGTTATTTCTAGTTCTTGAGTTGGTTTGCAGTTCAAAGAATTTGGGGTAATCGACGTTATTGGACTTCTCAGGTTCTTAAAGACTTGAATCATATCCCCTCGTAGGCGTCTTTTCTCCAATATAAAGAGATTGAGTCGCTTAAGTCGTTCCTCGTACGGTTGAGCCCTTCAGGTTGGAATTATCTTCGTTGCGCGTCGTTGAATCCTTTCCAGTAAAGCAATGTCCTTTCTGTAATTAGGAGACCAGAACTGTACTGCATACTCAAGGTGCGGTCTTACCATGGAATTATACAAGGATAGCATCACGTCTGGCGTTTTACACTCGAAATTCCTCGCTATAAACCCGAGCATAGTGTTGGCTTTGTTATGTGCTTTTTTTACAGTGGTTCGCGTGTTTCAGGTCACTGGTGACCTGATGTATATGTGGTTACTATTTCTGGACCCAATGTGCATGACTTTGCATTTGTCAACATTAAAGGACATTTGCCGTTTTTCCGACCATGCGATAATGTTATTAAGGTCTTTCTGAATTATTTCGCAGTCGGTCTTTGTGAGGGCCTTTCCACCCACCTTGGTGTCATCAGCAAATTTCGATATTGTGGATTTCAGTCCTGATTCTAGGTCGTTGATATATATGATAAAGAGAATGGATCCCAGCACTGACCCCTGAGGTACTCCACTAGTGACTGGAAGCCAATCGGAAGGCTGTCCGTCGAGTAGTACTCGTTGTTTTCTGCCGGTGAGCCAATCTCTTATCCACGCGATCAGTTTGGCTCCAATGCCCAGCGAGTGCAGTTTCTTTAGGAGTCGCTCGTGCGGTACCTTGTCGAAGGCTTTTTGAAAGTCCAGGTATATAACATCACTGGGGATGTGGTCATCCCAGTTCTTATATATAGGCTTCCTTGGAAGAAGTCTTAATAAATTCGTTAGGCAGGAGCGCTTGTTTCTGAAGCCATGCTGGGTGTTGGAGATTATATTATTGTCTTCTAGAAACTTGACAAGTTTGTCTTTAATAATCTTTTCGAGTATTTTTCTTGCCACTGATGTCAAACTTATGGGCCTGTAGTTTAATGCAACGCTTTTGTCTCCTTTTTTGAAAATCGGTGTCACGTTCGCCATCTTCCAATCTTCTGGGACCTTGTTCAGTTGTACTGACCGGTTAAAAATGTTAGTGAGTGGCTGAAGTATTTGTTGTTTAAGCTCTTTTAATAACCGCGGGGACAAACTGTCGGGTCCCGTTGACTTGTTCGTGTCGAGTTTGTCCAAGTACTTTTTCACTGCTTGGTCGCATGTTGACTCAATTTCCAGGGGCGTGATCCCCCTTGGCGGGTCAGGGCCCTCGGGAATGGTTTCGATGTCCTCGACTGTGAATACGGATTCGAAGTTACTGTTGAGGATTCTGGCCATCTGGTTACTATCCTGAGTTACAGATCCGGATTTTCTTTTCTTTTTCGATCTGATGTATGTGAAAAAAAAATTGGAGTTGGTCTTGATGTCGCGCACTATTTGTTTTTCATAGTTGCGTTTACTACTCCGAAAATGGGTGCGACAAGCTCTGAGGCTGTTGTGGTACTGTGTACGAGCTTCAGCCGTGTCATTCTCTTTCATTAGGTTATAATTCCTTTTTTAAGTTTACCGCCCTTTTTATTTCTCTGGTCATACACGGTGGATCTATGGCACCATTTACTCGCCTGGATCTCGTAGGCACTTTAGCCTTCTCTACCCCCAAAATTTTATCTTTGGAGTCGTTCCACGCGTTGTCGATTGTATTGTCGGTGAGGTTAATTTGATCCCAGGTCGCAGGGGGAAGCAGCTCACGGGCTAAGTTGAAATTTGCGTTTTTGTAGTCTGGTATCACTGACGGATTGTCTTCGAGTTTGTGAATTATGTTGACATTAAAACGGATTAAGTGGTGATCGCAACCATTAAGCTTCTCACCAACTTCACAGTCGTGAATGAGGTCGGGGTCACTTACTAGTACCAGATCCAGCAGATTGTTTTCTCTTGTCGGTTGAGTTACAACTTGAGTGAGGAACGAATCCTCCACCATTTCTATAAGCCTGTTACCCTCTTGATCTCCAGTCAAATGTCCCCAGTCAATGTTAAGGCAATTAAAGTCCCCAATTATCATTGCTTCTTTGCTTTATGTTAGAGAATGAATCTCTTCGTACAGGGCAGTGTCGTCGGCTGCCTGTTGTTTTGGGGGCCTGTATACGGTTGCAAGTGTTAGTTTCTTATTATTCGCGGTTATTTCCACATAGACGGAATCGTATTTCTCTGCGTCCTGTTTGTCTATTTTTATGGCAGGGAGCGTACTTTTTACGTAGCAAATTACTCCTCCTCCTTTCTTGTGCTTTCGATTTTTGTGGAAGCTTTCGTACCCGGGGAATGACAGTTCGGATACTAGATGTGTAGAGTGGCCCAAGTCTCTGTGATGGCTACCACATCTGGTTTCTTTGTTGCAATATATACGTCCTAATTTCGTCATTTTTGGGTAATAAACTACGTGCATTTGTGTACAAAACAGAAATGTGACTCCTGGTTTGGCCGCGACGAGTTGTATCAGTTCGCTTGTCGGAGGCGTCGTTGGGTTCACAGTTTCTTGTAAGCAGCACCGACGCTACGGTTTGGTTGATCAAGAGCTGCCTTTGCCCCGCCCTCGCCTGCAATTTTTTGAATAGCTTTTCGAAAAGCTTTCAACTGCCTCGTTCAGGAGCCTTCCAAGCCGCGCCGAACCAACCTCGTTCAGGTGGAGGCTGTCATCGCGAAACAGGTCTGGGCGCTCATTTAAGTGATGCCAGGCGTTTGTGAACGCTACGCCTTCATCGTAAGATAACTGCTTAAGACTAATATTGACGCCGTACGCCTTACTGTTAAATCCGATGAACGTATTGACTCTCGGTAGAATCCCAGAGACGATGATGTGAGGGGACTTTGTCTTGTATTTCCGAATGACTTGACGGTATTTTGACAGCAGGTCCTGAGATTGAGTTGAGTGAACGTTGTTAGTTCCCGCATGGATCAGATACACTGTGTCTTCCTTCGCACTTACTGAAAGAGAAGGCGTCAGGGTGGAAGGAAAGATCTTCAGAAGGGGGTAGGGGGAGAAAAACAGTTGTAGTATTAACACACACACACACACACACACACACACACACACACACACACACACACACACACACACACACACACACACACACACAGACAGACAGACACAGACAGACAGACAGACACAAAGAGGTCAAAATAGATAAAGAGGAGATAAAAAAAAACTATTGGGGGAATTGGAAGAAGGGAAGGCCGTGGGACCGGATGGAGTTTCAGGTTTTATAGTTAAAGAATGCAGAAATGAGTTAGTCGGCCCGATATATGACCTCATTAGGTGCTCAATAAAAACTGGCACAGTGCCTAGGGAGTGGAAGAGGGCAGAAGTGGTACCTATATACAAAAGTGGAAAAAAGGAAGAACCCCTAAATTACAGACCGGTGTCTCTGACCAGCGTAGTATGTAAAATATGTGAGAAATTAATAAAAGAATAATGGATGAGATTTCTAGAACATAATCTAATCACAAACAATCAATATGGGTTTAGGAAAGGCCGCTCATGTGTGACAAACTTGCTGAGCTTTTACTCAAGAGTGACGGACAAATTACAGGAAAGAGACGGATGGGTGGATTGCATTTACCGAGACTTAATGAAGGCATTTGACAAAGTTCCACATTCAAGACTGCTGTGGAGACTAGAAAATAAGGGAGGATTGAGAGGGAAAATGAAGTGCTGGATGGAAAGCTACTTAAGAGAGATGAGAACCGTGGTTAAGGACACTAGATCGGAATGGAGAGCGGTGGAAAGTGGAGTGCCCCAGGGGTCGGTTTTGGCACCAGTACTCTTCCTAGTCTATATTAATGATATGCCAGAGGGAATAAACAGCTACATGAGCCTGTTCGCGGATGATGCTAAACTGCAAAGACATATAAGAAACAGTGAAGACTGCAAGGAGCTGCAAGAAGACCTAAACAAGATTTGGAAATGGAGTCAGAAATGGGAGATGAAATTCAACGTGAAGAAATGTCATGTTATGGAAATGGGAAAAAGTGTAGAAAGACCAAAATGGACATATAAAATGGGAGATGGGGAAATATTACAGAAAGTAAATGAAGAGAGAGACCTGGGAGTAATAATGCAAGATTATATGCAACCAGGAAGTCATATAAATCGGATCTTTGGTGATACATATAACATGGTGAGAAATATAGGTATAGCATTCCACTACATGGACAAAGAAATGATGAAAAAAATTAATTACTACTATGAACAGACCTGAACTAGAATATGCGGAAACAGTGTGGTCTCCACATATGAAGAAACACATGATAAAACTAGAAAGAATACAGAGGATGGCAACAAAAATGGTTCCAGAACTGGAGGGACTGACATATGAAGAGAGACTAAAGGAAATGGACTTGCCAACACTAGAACAAAGAAGAGAAAGAGGAGACCTAATACAAATATATAGGCTGTTGAGTAAAATGGAAGAAGTAGATAATGAGAAATTGCTGCTAAGAGAAGAACCTTCCAGCAGGAATACTGGAGGACAGAGTAAAAAGTTGAGGAAGGGAAGATGCTCAAGAGACATAAAGAAATATAGCTTCCCACAAAGAAATATAGTGGTTTGGAACAGACTAAGTGAAGAAATAGTATCGGCGAAGAGTGTGCAGAACTTCAAGGAAAAGTTGGATAATTATAGATACGGAGACGGGACCACACGAGCGTAAGCCCAGGCCCTGTAAAATTACAACTAGGTAAATACAACTAGGTAAAGACAGACAGACAGACAGACAGACAGACACACACACACACACACACACACACACACACACACACACACACACACACACACACACACACACACACACACACACACACACACACACACACACACACACACACACCCCCCCCCCCCCCCCCGCACCCCCACACACACACACACACACACACACACACACACACACACACATACACACACACACAGAGGCACGCACGCACGCATCGTCGTAAGAAAAATGATGAATTGAATACTTCAACACAAGGAATACTAAATCAATGCTGCATAAAATGCCTGTAAAGTGTATACCCCATCCCTCCTCCTCCTCCTCGTTTTCCTCGTCGCCTTCCTTCTCCTCCTACTTTTTCCTCTTCCTTCTCCTCATCTTTCCAGCAGCCGTCCTTTTTTCAAAGTTGTTATTTTTTTCTGCTTCGCTTCCTCGTCCTTTTCTATTACTAATCATGCCATTTGTATGACCTAGAGGCAAACTCTTTTCTATTGGCTCCTCCTCCTCTTCTTCCTTCACCTCTTCCGTCTTTCTTTCCTCCTCCGCCGCCTCCTCCTTCTCTTCCTCCCTCTGTGTTCTTGCCTCCTTGTATCATAAAGTCATGATGTACGCCGTTCATTTCCTGAGTGATTGTCTTTGTTTCGCGGGGGATGAGGAGGAGGAGGAAGAGGAGGTGGAGGAGGAGGAGGAGGAGGAGGAAGAGGAGGAGGACAAGATGGGAAAAATACGGCAAGAGAAGAATACCGAGAAGACTTAAGGGCTAATAGAGCAGATATTATCGGAAAATGAGAAGTCTGAAGAGGAGGAAGAGGAAGAGGAAGGTGAAGAGGAGGAGGAGGAGGAGGAGGAGGAGGAGGCGGAGGCGGAAGAGGAGGAAGAGAAGGAGATATAGCAAGTTGAAGGAGAGCAAGATCAGGAGACCCGTGATGCATTATGAAAGCAAAACTTGAGGAGGAGGAGGAGGAGGAAGAGGAGGAGGAAGAGGAAGAGAAAGAGGAAGAGAAAGAGGAAGAGGAAGAGGAAGAAGAAGAAGAAGAAGAAGAAGAGGAAGAGGAAGAGGAAGAGGAAGAAGAAGAAGAGGAAGAAGAGGAAGAAGAGGAAGAGGAAGAGGAAGAAGAAGAAGAAGAAGAGGAGGAAAATGAAAAAGAGGAGGAAAGTGAAGAAGAGGAGGAAAGTGAAGAAGAGGAGGAAAGTGAAGAAGAGGAGGAAAGTGAAGAAGAGGAGGAAAGTGAAGAAGAGGAGGAAAATGAAGAAGAGGAGGAAAATGAAGACGAGGAGGAAAATGAAGACGAGGAGGAAAATGAAGAAGAGGAAAATGAAGAAGAAGAGGAAAATGAAGAAGAAGAGGAAAATGAAGAAGAGGAGGAAAATGAAAAAGAGGAGGAAAATGAAGAAGAAGAGGAAAATGAAGAAGAAGAGGAAAATGAAGAGGAAAAAGATGAGATAGTGGTAAGGATGGGGGTTTGATGATGGGGGTGATGGAGATAGTGATGGCAGTGAATATAGGAGAAAGAGATAGTGGTGGTGGTGGTGGTGGTGATGATGGCGGCGGCGGCGGATATGCTGAGAGGCAGGAGGAAGAGGAGGAAGTGTTGGTGCTTGAGAGGAAAGAAAGCTGAAGGAGGGTGAGGAGGAAGGCAACGGAAGATAAGTTTGGATGAGAAGGAAGAGGAAATGAAGAAGAGGAAGCTTACGTTTACTGAAATGAAGATATTAAGATGCCTTATTTATGCCCCGGAGGAGGAGGAGGAGGAGGAGGAGGAAGAGAAGAGGAAGAGGAAGAGGAAGAGGAGGAGGAGATGATGAAGATTAGGAAGGAAGAGAAGAAGAAGAAGAAGGGAGGAGAAGGAGAAGGAAGAAGAGGAAGAAGATAAAGAGGAGAGGAAGGAAAATGAGAAGGCGGAGGAGGAAGAGAAGATGAAAAAGGAGGAGGAGGAGGAGGAGGAGGAGGAAGGAGAAGACGAATAAGGGATAAGGATATAAAACATTAGCCTCAGCATCAGAAAAAAGGATAAAAAAGAAGAAAAAGATGATGATACCTCTGCTGACGAGTCCGAATATACTCCTACAAAATAACAAAGAAGTGCAGGTTAAGGGTAAAAGCATTTAAGCTTGAAAGCGAATACATCATCATGAGTGGCCTTTATTGTCCTTTCTCTCTTCTTTGCCATTAGTCTGAGGTCATGACAGCCAGGTCCTCCTCCCTCTGGTGTACTGCTGGAAGGAGGGCGGTAATGTGCGCTCTGCCTGACAAGAAAGACAGATGGTGAAGGTTACATGATGAGGAAAACCAGGCGTGAAAAAGTGAAGAGAGTTGTGGTTGTTGTGGTGTCCTGTCATTTGTCCGTCATTTGATTCTTTTTAGAGAGGGAATCAGTTACGTTTCTTGCGACGTCTCTTTCAATCGCTCTCTCTGACGGAATACACAAGCAGCACAGGGACGTTCAAATCTCCCTTGTGATTCGTAGCTCTCAGTCGTTCCCTGTGTTTTCTGATGCTTTTTCTCCGGAGACCGTGCCGAAGTAGCTT
>NC_066522.1:2404227-2414227 GCF_024679095.1 Eriocheir sinensis | reverse complement strand
TTTTATGCCTTGGTCTAATCCACTTCTGTTGCTTCGTTTTCTTATCATCCTTCGCTGTTTTTTTCTCCTCTTCTGTCGCTCCTTTTTCCATGTCTTTCTTCGTTATTTATCTATTCTTCCTCTCTGTCTATTTTATCTATTTTTGCCTTGGTCTTATCCACTTCTGTTGCCTCGTTTTCTTATCATCCTTCGCTGTTTTTTTCTCCTCTTCTGTCGCTCCCTTTTCCATGTCTTTCTTCGTTATTTATCTATTCATCAATCCTCTCTGTCTTTTCTTTCTCCTTTTTATGCCTTCGTCTAATCCACTTCTGTTGCTTCGTTTTCCTATCATCCTTCGCTGTTTTTTTTCTCCTCTTCTGTCACTCCCTTTTCCATGTCTTTCTTCGTTATTTATCTATTCATCAATCCTCTCTGTCTTTTCTTTCTCCTTTTTATGCCTTGGTCTAATCCACTTCTGTTGCCTCGTTTTCCCATCATCCTTCGCTGTTTCTCTGTCTGTTCATTCTCCCTGTTCGTCGTTTCTCTTCTTCTCTTATGTCTTGTTCTGTTCACTTCTGTTGCTTCTTTTTCCTTTCTCTCACCCTTATCTCGCCTTCCCAATCCTCCTCTATAGTCTTTCTTTGCTGTTTTATTTACTCATTCATCTTGTTCTCATCTATTCATCCTTCTTTTCGTCATTTCTCTCCTTTTATGTTTTTTTGTTCACCTCGCTTGCTCTCTTTTTCCTGTCTTCATTCTCTATTTCCTTATCTATTCATATATTCTCTTCGTCTTTTCTCTTTCCTTTTGTGTTTTGTTGTCTCTACATATGTTTCTTCCTCTTCCTGTCTTTCCTCGCTATTTCTCTGTCTCTATTCTTCTCTATTCTTCCTGTTCGTATTTCCTCTCCTTTTATGTTATATTTTCCCCACATTTGTTTCTTCCTCTTCCTGTCTTTCCTTGCTATTTCTCTGTCTCTATTCTTCTCTATTCTTCCTGTTCGTATTTCCTCTCCTTTTATGTTTTGTTTTCTCCGCGCCTGTCGCTTCCTCTTTCTCTCTTCGGGATTTTTCTTTTATCTCTTCACATTCCCTGGTCGATTTTTCTCTTCTCCTCCTTTTATGTCTTGTTATGTCTCCTCTGTTGCTCCTTTTTCCTATCTTTCTTTCCCTCGCCTTTATCTCGCCTTATCACGCTTCGTTCTGTCCACTTCTGTTGCGTCGTTTCTCTGTCTTCCTTTCCGGTTTTTTTCTTTTTTATCTTCATCCTGTTCTTATTTATTCATAGTTTTTATCTTTTCGTCCCGGTTTGTTTTTTCTCTCCTTTTTATCGTCTTGCTTTATCCTCTTTCATTGCTTTGTTTCCTGTCTTTCTTCGCTACTTTCTCTCTTTTTTTCTCTCTACTTATCCTTTCTGTCCGTCTTTTCTCTCCTTCTATGGCTATGTTTGCTGTTTTTTCCACTTCTGCTTTTTCCTCTTCCCGTGTTCCTTCGTTATTATTTTATTTATTCATCCTCCATGTTCGTCTTTTTCTCTCCTTCACCTTCTATGTTTTGTTTTCTCCATTTTTGTTTCTCCCTTTCGTTTCTTCCTTCGATACTTCCTTACCTATTCACCCTCCCTATTCGCCCTCCCCCATCTTTCTATGTTTTGTTTTTTTCCATTTTGGTTTCTCCCTTTCGTTTCTTCCTTTCGATACTTCCTTACCTATTCACCCTCCCTGTTCGCCCTCCCCCATCTTTCTATGTTTTGTTTTTTTCCACTTTTGTTTCTCCCTTTCGTTTCTTCCTTTCGATACTTCCTTATCTATTCACCCTCCCTGTTCGTCCTTCCCCACCTATTTTTTATTTTGTTTCATTCTGTCCGCTTCTGTCACTTTTATCCATGTCTTCCTTCGCCATTCCTCTGTCTATTTATCCCTTCCTGTTCGCTCTTTCTCACCTTCTATTATGCCCGCTTCTTTTCCTTTTCTTGTCTCCCTTTCCCTCCTTCCCGTCTGCGCTCCTCTTCTCTCACTCTTATCCATGTCTTCCTTCGCCATTCCCTCCCTGTTCGCTCTTTCTCACCTCCTTTTATGCCCGCTTCTTTTCCTTTTTCCTGTCTCCCTTTCCCTCCTTCCCGTCTGCGCCCATCCTCCATTCTCTCCTTCTCCTCCCTCACCTTTTTGTCATTTCTCCTTCTCCCTTCCAAATCTCCTTATGTCCTCTTCTCTATCTCCGTGTTTTATCTTTATTTTCCTCCCTCCATCTCTATTTACTACGTTCCTCGAGTCCCGTTCTCCTCCCTTATAAGTCTTCCTCTTCCCTCTCTCCCTTCCTCCACCCTTTGCTTTCATCACTTCATCCCTTCTTCTCCCCTCTAAGTGTTTATCTGACCTTTATCGTCCCCCTGTTCTCTCTCTCTCTCTCTCTCTCTCTCTCTCTCTCTCTCTCTCTCTCTCTCTCTCTCTCTCTCTCTCTCTCTCTCTCTCTCTCTCTCTCTCTCTCTCTCTCTCTCTCTCTCTCTCTGGCCTATCCCCCCCCCTCTGGACTCCTTCATCTCCCTTATCCCTCCTTATTTGTCCCTCAACACCCTGTCCTATTTTCCTTTCCTTTCCTATATATTCCTCCGTCCCCGTCTGTCCCTTCGTGTCCTTCTGTCCCTTTTCCTCGCTTCTGTCCCCTCCCTCACCCACTCTCCCTTCCCATTCTTTTTTAATCATCCCTTTTTGCTTTTTATATCTGTCTTTCCTTCTTTCATTCTTTCTAGTTTGCGTTTTATTTTTATTTTTATCTCTTTCCCTTTCGTATCCATTCCACGTCTCGTTGGTTTCTCGTCTTCTCCGCAGCATTCCCTCCCTCCTTCTCTTTTTGCTTCTTCTTCCCTCTTTCTCCACACTCCTCTTTTTCTCGGATTCTTTATCTTTTCATATCCCTCCTACCTCGCCCTCCATCCCCCTTTGTCCCTTCTCTCTCACCCTTGATCCCCTTTCTATTACTTTTCTTTATCTTGACTCTTCCTCTCTCCTCCCTCTCCCCCCTTCTCTTCTCTCCTCTCCTCGGATCCCACCCTTTTTGCAACTCTTTCACACCTATATATACTTCGTTTCCTTTCCTGTCACGTTCTTTCTTTCTCTCTTTCATTCTTTCCCTCTTTCATTTCCTCCTTTCTCTTTCCCTTCAAATTCACGTCCGCTCAAGTTCCCTTCTCACTTCCGATCTCTCCTCTTCCAGAATTTATCCTCTTACTCTCTTTTTTTCTCTTTTCCCGATCCCTCAAAAATCATATCGCTGTTTTATTTTACCAGACTTTTTTTCTCCGATCTCGACTCTCTTCATCCTTTTATCAGTCTCCTCTTTTTCCCACCTCCTCCTCGGTCTCTCCTCTTGTGTTTCTTGCCTCCCTTCCTCCAGTACCTATCCCTCCGTCTCTTTTCCTAATCCCCCTATCCTTCCCCTCTCCTCGTCCGAAATTTCTCCCCTTTCTCCCCATTCTCCTTAGAGTCTCCCCTTACGAATTGATCTACGTCTTTCTTTCCTCCCTTCCTTATTTTTTCTCCCTCTTTCCCATCCTTTTATCTCCTTTCCTTCTGTTCACATCCTTTTTTTATTTTCCCTTTTCGTTCCCTTCCTCCCTTCCTTCTTGTCTTAATCTCTTTTATGTATCTTCCCATCCCCCCCATTCCTTTCCTTTATTCCTTCCTTCTTTACTTCTTTCTTCCCTTGCCTTCCCTCCTTCTCTCCTCCCTTTATCCTTCCGCCCCTTCAGTATTCCCTTCCCTCATTCCCCTTAATCCCCTATCTTACAGTCTCTTTGTATGCAATCCTTTCTTTAGTTCCTTCTTCCCCTCATCTTCCACACTCCCCTTCACTCAGCCATTTCGTCACTGCTCTTACTCATGACCAATTTTGTGGCATTCTATCCACTCCCTCATTCTCTCCACTTCCTCCTCTTTCACACTGACCGATTCCCTCCTTCCTTTCCTCGTCTCTCTATTCTCTATTCACACCCTCTTCTCCACATCCATTTCCTACTCGCTTCATCCACTTTCTTTCCTTTTTTTCACCTACTTCTCAATCCCTGTCTCTCTCTTATTCTTCATTCAGTCCGCCTTTACCCTCCATCCACTTTCCCCTCTCTTCATCCACTTCTACCTTCCTTAATTCACCCCCTCCTTTCCTTCTCTCCTCTTCCTTATATCCTCATTCTCCAACTGCACCACCCTTCCTGCCTTCCTCTCTCCCACTTTTCCCATACATCCCTATTCCCCTCATTCTGTATAAAGACCACCTTCCTTCATCCCTCCCTCCTTTCTCCCCCCCTTCTCCCTCCTTTCTCCTCCACCCCTCCCCCTCCCCTCACCCCCACCCCCCCTTCCTTGGCTGTAGGTTACTAAGGGGCGGCCAAATTCTGCCACATTTGCATGATGTTTGGGGCTCGTTATGACTCCAATACGGAGAGAGAGAGAGAGAGAGAGAGAGAGAGAGAGAGAGAGAGAGAGAGAGACGTACACACACACACACACACACACACACACACACACACACACACATACACACACGGGGTATATAGGTTAATGCATTTCTCAGCATGAGCTCTTGATAATTTTAGTGTGTTGAAATATGTAATGAATTACTACTTTTTATATGATATCTGAAATTATTATTCTCTCTCTCTCTCTCTCTCTCTCTCTCTCTCTCTCTCTCTCTCTCTCTCTCTCTCTCTCTCTCTCTCTCTCTCTCTCTCTCTCTCTCTCTCTCTCTCTCTCATTCCTTCTCCTATTTTTGTCTCAGGAAATAGAAAAGTCTTCCAGAAGGGCATGTGCCAGGAGTCTTGTTCTGGAGAGAGAGAGAGAGAGAAAGTACAAAAAGCATTGACCCATAAGCCCGGTTTTCAAATGCAGCTCAATTTTTCATTTCTTTCGTCTTTTTATTTTTTTACCTCTTCATCTTGCCATTTCTTCCCTGCTCCACTATTTTTCTTTTTTCCTTTTTTTCTTTTTCCTTAATGACTTCGAGGTGGTTTTTGTTAGCTTGCGTGAGAGAGAGAGAGAGAGCGTCGATAAGACAACAATAGCCGTTCCTTACACATGACACACACACACACACACACACACACACACACACACACACACACACACACACACACACACACACACACACTAACAAAATGGTAACTCCAAATCAACAGAAAAATAAAGAAAAATGAATCGGGTAGGAAATGTCAAAATGAAAAGATGAAAAAAAATAAAAACGTAAAAGTTGAGCTGCATTTGAAAACCCTCTGATAGGTTAATGCTTTTTGCTCTCTCTCTCTCTCTCTCTCTCTCTCTCTCTCTCTCTCTCTCTCTCTCTCTCTCTCTCTCTCTCTCTCTCTCTCTCTCTCTCTCTCTCTCTCTCTCTCTCTCTCTCTCTCTCTCTCTCTCTCTCTCTCTCTCTCTCTCTCTCTCTCTCTCCAAGTTGGAACAAGAAATAATAAGTTCGATTACGAAATGCGCGGCGTTAAACTCAAAAGCGTTCAATGCGTTAAGGACCTGGGTGTCAAAATCGCGTCAAACCTCAAATTCCCACAGCAATGCATCGATGCAGCAAATAAAGCGAACAGAATGTTGGGCTTCATTAAAAGAAACTTTTTATTAAAAAATAAAGACGTAATACTTCCGCTCTACAATAGTTTAGTCAGACCTCACTTGGAATATGCGGTACAGTTTTAGTCTCCCCACCATGTAAAGGACATTGCTAAATTAGAAGGTGTTCAACGTTGGGCAACAAAAATGATCCCTTCCTTGCGCAACAAATCCTGCGACAAGAGGCTTTTCATCCTTAACATGTTCTCTCTTGAGAAACGTCGACTCCGAGGAAAACTGATCGAATGTTTTAAAATACTCAATGAATTTACGAATGTAGACAGATCAAAATTGTTTATGATCGATGACACCTTGCGAACGAGGAACAATGGCACAAAACTTAAATGTAAAAAAGTAAATTCAGACTGCACCAAGTTTTTCTTCACCAATGTTGTAGTACGAGAATGGAATAAGCTCCCACCTTCAGTTGTCCAGTGTAACACGATCGACTCCTTTAAAAACAAGCTCGACCGACACTTCCTTCAACTTAATATTAAAACTAGAGTAGGAATGCAAAGTTTTGGAGCCATCTGATCAGTGGCGTATCCAGGATTTTCCCCAGAGGGGGCAAACACTTGAAAAATTTCCCAAAAACATTTGGCACCAGAATGTTGAAAAGAAAAAAAAAATCCTGTGGATGTTGTTTTTTCTTCGGTATTTCGTTGGGGATATACCCCAAGGGAGGAAGGCGGTGCATGCTGCACAATCACCCAGACTGCAGAGAGATGCCCAATCCTTCAAGTGGAGGCCCAACAATGGGGCTGGGGTGACGGAAAGAGCCCAACCTTTTGCCTCCCAAGTGCACCGGTTAGGACTCGAACCCATGCGCTCCAGCATCTCGCCGGCACGTAAGGCGGAGACGCTAACCACTGGGTCACGGGAGCCCCCTCCTGTGGAAGTTTCGTACAGTTATATAACCAGTGTACGTTGCATCCACACCACCACCTACACCATATTAACACAGAAATGGCGGCATATTCTGCCTTGAAATTTCCTTTTGTCTTCGCATTTTGTCATAATTGAGTTTCTTTCAACATTCAGTACCTTACTTGCACAATCCAGGCACATTCAAGAACAGTATTCACCATGAAATAAGCATGAAAAATAACATCGGACATGCAAAAATCGAAAAACTCGCCTCAAAATTCACCGCGGCATCAGCCATCAGATGATCTGAGTGCCTCCTCGCCTCCACGCAGCTGATCGTGCTCGTTTTTTATTTTTTTTTATTGTGTTTAGGCGCAAACGAATGTAAATGTAATGGGACGGCCACAAGAGCCCAACCCACCCTTCTGAATGTGTCCAGATGTTTACCTTGCAGACTTTGATGAAAACAGTTTTAGCAGTCTTTGCAAAGTCGCCTTATTTGTAACAATGGTCAGGCAAGAACTTCGGAAGTCAACTGAAAACCACAACATAACTAATAAAAACGGTTAATTTATTGTTATGAAAGGTCCTTTATCATGACCACTTTACACTGTGGCTGTGCCTCCAAAACAGTGTTTAAAAGTTATAACAAAAAGAGCATACACAATCTGTTCCAGCATTTCCCAAAAATTTCCCCCAAAATTTCCCAGGGGGGACAGTCTGCCGCCCCCTGCCCCCCCTCTGGCTACGCCACTGCATTTTATTAATGTAGAATCACTTAGGTTTAAGGACAGACCATGGGGTCTGTGGTCTGATTTTCTATGTAAATCTATGTAAATCTCTCCCTCTCTTTCCTTCTCCTCATCTCCCACCATTCATCTCCCTCCACCTTGATGATCCTCCGTTACTCTCCCGAGACTCTCCATTACTCTCCTCTTCTTCCTCCAGTATTTTTTTCCGATACCTTCCTTTTCTGTGCCTCCTAATTTCCGCTTGTCTGTCTGTCCGCCTGGCTGTCCGTTCCGTTTCCCTCCTTTTGCTCGCCAGGGCTGTCGTTCCTGTCCGGCCTCTCTCTAAGACTGTCTCTTTCTGGCCATCGATTTCCGGAGCCGCGCCAAGTTTTTTTTTTCCTGTACTTTCTTTTTTTTTTTTTTGGCTTCATTTGAATATTCTGAGGTGTTTTTTTGTTTATATTTTGCTTGTTCATTTATTCAATCAATTGTTTCTTTATTATTTCTGTTTATCTATCTATTTGTATTTATTATCTGATTATAACTTGCTCATTTTATATGTATCTTCATGCAGTATTTGCTCATATATCTGTCAGTATCAGTCTTCCTATCTATCTACCAGTCTATCGCCTACATGGTGTAGGGGTTAGCCTATCCTCCTACGAAATGCTGGCTGAGATTTCAACCCGGTCGGGGCAGTCAGGGCGTAGCCCAGCCAGTTGTTCATTCTCCTTTTCAGGCTGGTTGATAAATGGGTACCTAGGTAAACCTGGGGGAGGTAAATTGTGGTAACCTGAATGTTACACTGGCCTTGTTTCCCGGGGTAGCGGGTCCATATCCACCACAGGTTCAAGGGCTGAGGTAACTGATATGAGGGCTGACGCAACGCGCGTAGCGTATGACCCCAAACTTTAAACACACACACACACACACACACACACACACACACACACACACCGATCCGATACCTCAGTGGTTAAAGCTCTGCGCTGCTAGGCTTCGTGTCCTGGCAAGCTGAGGTTTGAGCCCCGCTCAAGCCGGGATTTTCCACTGACAAGGAGTGGTTACTATCCCCCTTTGAGCAAAAGGGGTGGGGTGTGTTGTGTGTGAAGGTCCTGGCAGTACTTAGAGATCGACTATAATGATCCTTGCTCTAATCGGGAGGGTACTTACTGGCGATGTCGAGTCCAGCTCGTGATCAGACCGTTGTGAATTACACACACACACACACACACACACACACACACACACACACACACACACACACACACACACACACACACACATACACACACACAAATATATGTAATTCTGTCATTGATTATTCTCTTTACTTACCAAAGGAAGCAGAATGCTAATTATCAACAACTTTGAGAAGAAAAACAAAAACACTGTAAACAAAAATGTATTAATCCTAAAAAACTATTCTCCCAGCATTTCAAGTTTAATGAGTGATACGTCTTCTCATTACTTCTACTAAAAATTTCTCCATCGTTCGTCTTTTTATCACGCGATTTTCCTCGAAAGTTTACGCGTCAAATCTTTTCCGTGGACCACATTTCATACCCTTAAGTTTGAACTCGCACTTAGAAAAGAAAGGAGGATAAAAGCACCCCCCATTGCCAAAAGGTGTAAATTACCTCTCAGCGCTCTTACTGACGGTGGCCACGGAGAAAAAAGGTAATCTCGTTCACTATGGTTTCCTTCAGCCAGGTTCACGGCTCGGCTTGGCGCTGCGGCAAGTGCTTGGCTGTGATGGACGTGAGTACGTATTCCTCACGCAGAGCTTTAATAACAGGCTCGTCAGTGCTTCTCTCTTCAATCACAGCCTCAATAAAACATTCCTAAGTGCCGAGTGTTCCTCCACTCACAAGGTTTAATAATATTCTCGAAAGTTCTTGGTATTTCTTCACACACAACTTTAATACCATGATCTTAAGTGTTTAATATGCCATTACTAATAGCTTTAATATCTTTGGAAGATTTTTTTTTTTTTTTTTTTTTGCTCACCAGATTTGATAGCATTCTCATCGTTTTAAGTATTATACGTTCTTAGTATTCATACGTTCTTAATATTCCTTAACACACAGTTCTCCAACCATAATTCTAATTGTCTAGTATTTCATATACTAACAGTTTTAATAACATATTCATTGGTTCGTAGTGCTCCTCTTCACGCAGCTCTCCAAACATAATTATAAAATGTTCAGTGTTCTATTTACTCACCGCTTCATTCTCGGGTTTAATAACGTTCTTGTGAGTGTTTCGTTTTTTTCTCTCCACACACACCATCAAAACAACAGGTCCCTTGGTGTTTGGTACGCCCTGGGTCACAACCTCGATATAATTCGTAATTGTGTAGCATTTCTTTGGTAATGTCCTTTATGTGAATCGGGATGTAGTTTTTAATATGAATTATTTTATATAGATCTGAATGTGATATTAATATAATTTTTTTAATATCATTTTCAAGTGTTCAGCGTTTCATTAATGATTCGTAACATGATTTCTTTGATATGGTTGATGCAATGCTTTCTTTAATATTATTCCTAAATGCTTAGTATTTCTTCTGCCGCAGCATCAACAACACAGTCCTTAGTGTTTATCTTAACGTAACTCACAGCTTTGATAACACGTTCGTAAGTGCTAATATTCGCCTCCGAACTGCAATATATCGTCCCTAAGCGCTTAATATCCGTGGATGCGCCGCTTTAAAAATATTCATAAATGATTTCGCCTTCACTTATAATTTGAAAACATGTTCTAAAGGTTCCATTATATCTTCACGCACAACTTTAATATTAATGGTAATGATGCT
>NC_066522.1:2354227-2399227 GCF_024679095.1 Eriocheir sinensis | reverse complement strand
AAATAGTTGTGGACGCCAACTCACAACTTTAAGTTTTCCATCTCTGTAAATATATGTATACATGTTTAAATAAAAAGAGAGAGAGAGAGAGAGAGAGAGAGAGAGAGAGAGAGAGAGAGAGAGAGAGAGAGAGAGAGAGAGAGAGAGAGAGAGAGAGAGAGAGAGAGAGAGAGAGAGAGAGAGAGATATGAGAGAGAGGAGATATGAGAGAGAGACAGAGAGAGAGAGAGTGAGTATGTATACATTTTTCTGTGTGTGTGTGTGTGTATGCTTGGATACTTTTGTTGAACGGTTAACAGTGTCTGGAAAAAAATACGTGGTCGTAATGAAAGATGTACTAATATAATTTTTTTTTTTTTTTTTGTCTGGTCTCTCGTGACTTAGGATGCATAACACCAACACTATAGCAGTTATTGTTGCAGGTTATTTTTCACAGAACGAATTTGCATGCATTTAGTATGCATACGCTTAGGAAAGAGTTCAACGAGTTCACAGATAGCTACATTATTTTTCTAAACTTGAGTAAGTTGACAAGTAGGCTGATATTATATATATTTTTTTTTAAATTCGCTGTAATGAATGGTAATTCTTAATAATAATTGTAATGAAGAGGTGATATTGCCATTAACAATAAATGATTATGAAAATGACATTAATACTAATAATAACAATACTACTACTACTACTACTGCTTCTACTACTACTACTACTACTACTACTACTACTACTACTACTACTACTACTACTACTACTACTACTACTACTACTAATAATAATAATAATAATAATAATAATAATAATAATAATAATAATAATAATAATAATAATAATAACAATAATAATAATAATAATAATAATAATAATAATAATAATAATAATAATAATAATAATAATGAACCTACTCAGTTGTCATTAATTTTTGCCACTTTCTCAGTATGGCTGCATTTATGTGCGTAGAATTTAAGAGACTTAGGCTTTTGTTCTCATCGCGTCATTCCTGTTAGCCGCCTTGATCCATCTCCCAGTCGTTCGCATCTCATACAGATTACAACCGATTTCACCCATTACAGTTTTTTTTTTATTATCCTCATACTTAAAATCTCCATGCTTTATATTTTTTTTATGAACCATTCTCTCTCTCTCTCTCTCTCTCTCTCTCTCTCTCTCTCTCTCTCTCTCTCTCTCTCTCTCTCTCTCTCTCTCTCTCTCACACACACACACACACACACACACACACACACACACACACATTGCAGATTTATGTATGATTCTTCTGCATTTACTTATACAATATGCAAAAAAAAAAAAAAGCCTGAGATTTGCTTTTCATCAGTAACAAATTCCTCACAGTTCTGCCAGTGGGTAAAAAATGCTCGATATTCGTCCTTTTCAATCAAGTATTCATCACGGCTCCGACGGTGTAATCAAAGCCACAGTCTGTCCTTCTTTTGTGTTATTCTCCACAGCTCTGCCCGGCGGTGTAGTTCGGGCTGAAGAGGAAGCGTTTTCAAGCTCTAGCCGCGGGTATTTGTTTGAATGTCGCTGGGAAACATATCTCACGACGCACCAATCTTCGCGCCGCCTGACGAACAGCGTTCATGGGTCCGGGTGGCTGGTGTTTAATGACGACTGAAAAACGTAGCAGAATGATGAACGTAGACGTGTAGGGGGGGGGGGGGTATGGGTGTCTGTGTGTCCCTTAGAGAGAGAGAGAGAGAGAGAGAGAGAGAGAGAGAGAGAGAGAGAGAGAGAGAGAGAGAGAGAGAGAGAGAGAGAGAGAGAGAGAGAGAGAGAGAGAGAGAGAGAGAGAGAGAGAGAGAGAGTGAGCTTTACATAGAAAATCAGACCACACAGACCCCATGGTCCAGACTAGGTGGTCTGTCCTTAAACCTAAGTGATTTTACATTAATCAGAAGGCTCCAAAACGTTGCATTTCAACTCTACTTGATTTTAAGTTGAAGGAAGTGACGGTCGAGCTTGTTTTTGAAGGAGTCAACCGTGTTACACTGGACCACTGATGGTGGGAGCTTATTCCATTATCTCACTACAACGTTGGTGAAGAAAAATTTGGTGCAGTCTAAACTTACTTGTCTACATTTGAGTTTTACGCCATTGTTCCTCGTATGCAAAGTGTCATCGATCATAAACAGTGTTGATCTGTCTACATTCGTGAAACCATTAAGTATTTAAAAAAAAAAACATTCGATCAGTTTTCCTCGGAGGCGACGTTTCTCAAGAGGGAACATGTTAAGGGTGAAAAGCCTTTCTTCGTAAGATTTATTGCGCAAGGAAGGGATCATTTTTTGTTGCCCGACGCTGAACACCTTCTAATTTAGCAATGTCCTTTGCATGGTGGGGAGACCAAAACTGTACCGCATATTCCAAGTGGGGTCTGACTAAACCATTGTATAGTGGAAGTATTACATCATTATTCTTGAATAAAAAGTTTCTTTTAATGAAGCCCAACATTCTATTCGCTTTATTTGCTGCATCGATGCATTGTTGTGAGAAGTTGAGGTTTGACCGTGAAGAGGTCGTTATAAAAGTAGAGAGAGAGAGAGAGAGAGAGAGAGAGAGAGAGAGAGAGAGAGAGAGAGAGAGAGAGAGAGAGAGAGAGAGAGAGAGAGAGAGAGAGAGACTGTGTTTGTGTGTTTGTTTGTTTGTTTGTTTGTTTGTTTGTGTGTGTGTGTGTGTGTGTGTGTGTGTGTGTGTGTGTGTGTGTGTGTGTGTGTGTGTGTGTGTGTGTGTGTGTGTGTGTGTGTGTGTGTGTGTGTGTATATTTTTGTTGAAAGGATATTGGTGTCAACAAAATATAACAAGATCGTATTGTATAAATATTTCGTTTTTGCTTCTGATCTCTCGTGAGTCAGGCAGCCTATCAGTACCATTTTTTTTATTTATTGTTGCAGAATATTTTTTCACAGAACGAATTTACATTTAGTTTGCATACGTTTAGGAAAGAGTTCAACGAGTTCACTGATACATTTTTATTCTTATCTTAATTAGATCGACAAGTAGGCTGTTTCTATGCATTGTAGTTCTTTTTTTATTAAACTCGCTATACTGAGTGATGAAGATTCTTAATGACGATAATGAAGAGGTGATATTGCTAGTAACGATAAATAATAATAATAATAATAATAATAATAATAATAATAATAATAATAATAATAATAATAATAATAATAATTTTTGTACAATTTTTCTCAGTATGGCCTCTGTAATGTGCATAGAATTTTAAAAAGATTCTCAGAGGCTTTCCGCTCTCACATCAACTATTTCCAAAGTCTGAAAAGGAGATCAGTCGGGTTCTAGTAATCGTTATTTTAGGTTTGTGGTGCAGAAGAAGGATCGAACTCCCACGTTAAAACTACCTCTGAAAATGCCCGCAGCTCCTACAAAAACCTGGTCAAATATGACATTTTGTGCTTGGGAATATACTTAAACCTATTGTGCTCCCATTACGGCTAATCTCAAAGGAAGCAGAGAAGATTAACCGGGTATCCATGGATAATTTTTTCCGCCGAAGGTGCAGAAGCAAAGAAAAACGATCACTAGAACCACAAAACAGTCCTTAAAAATCCCAGCAACTAATACAAGAGGCTTTTTAAACAGAAGAACTGAGGCGCCCAGACGTTAAGAATACAGGCTTCAAGGCTCTGTTCTCATCGCGCCATTCCTGGTAACTGCCTTGATCTGTCTCCCAGGCGTCCGCATCTCGCACTGATTAAAGCCGGTTTCGCCCATTACGATTCTTTAAAATCATATTCACACTCAAAATCTCCATAGTTTTTAATGTTTTTTATGTAAATATTTTCGCTCGTATACACACACACACACACACACACACACACACACACACACACACACACACACACACACATCACCCTTCCCCACTTCCCCCATTACTCATCACATAAAACTCATTGTATTGTATTTTGTGTATTTTCAGCCTTATGGCTGCCAACAAATGAATAAACCATTTATTATTATTATTATTATTATTATTATTATTATTATTATTATTACACACACACACACACACACACACACACACACACACACACACACACACACACACGGCCATCAGCCACAGACATCCTCCTCCTCCTCCCTCCACATGCACATTCATCTTTTTTTTCCGTTATGCAAGGAAGAAGTATGACGCACGAGTATATAGAAAGCCGGGTGGTGGTTGTTTTGGGGGTGGTGGTGGTTTCGGCGGCTGCGAAAGTTACACATTTGGAGGAGGAGGTAAAGGAGGAAGAGGAAGAAGAGAGGGAGTAGGAGGAAGAGGAGGAGGAAGAGGAGGAGGAGGTGCCTTGGTTTCCTCACTTTCCACTCGAGGATGCACTTACTCTGCACCAACGTGGGTCTCTTTCACTCTGACCTCGAAAGTCTGGCGAGGCGTTCCTGCTGAAAACACACACACACACACACACACACACACACACACACACACACACACACACACGATGCATCTCACAGCCTCTTAACGCCTCGCCTCCCTTCACGCAGCTCTCTTAATGAACGGAAAGAGAGAGAGAGAGAGAGAGAGAGAGAGAGAGAGAGAGAGAGAGACGTGAAAATGGAAGGAAATAAGAAGAAAGAGAATTAATGGTTGGGAGTGTAAGGACGAGGCGAGGAAGAGTCTGGGATGGCTATCTTTAACTCTCCAGACACTCACTCGCGCCGGCTCCTGCTTTCCGGCCTCGATCTGTCATTAACCTGAGAGTGTGTGAGCGGCGGACGTGCTGTGCTGCCTACCTGCCCACCTACCATGCCTACCTTGCCTACCAACCTACCTTACCTACCTTACCTACCTTCTTACCTTACCTACCTGCCTACCTTCCAGCTTACCTATCTACCTTACCTACCTGCCTTCCTTACCTGCCTTGTCTACCTGCCTACCTTGTCCATCTTACCTACCTTGTCCATCTTACCTACCTAACGACCTAACTGCCTATCAACTAGGGTTGGATCAAATACTGATTTTTTATAAGTCAAATACAAATACAAATACTTTTGGTCGGGATTCCAAAAATATAAATACAAATACTTCTATTCCTGAATCTAAAAATACAAATACAAATACAAGTACTGATTCAAAAAATAAAAATAAAAATAAAGATACTCCTATTCCAGATTTCAAAGATACAAATAAAAATACTACTGAAATTATGCAAAAAATATAAAGATGTTTGTTTTACACAAGTTTACACTTTACATATCATGATTGCATTTTATCATCATTAATGCCCGGAAGGTTTCCGGGCTGAATTTTGCTCGCTCAGGAGTGTAAAAATTGCCGGCCTTGCTAAACACCCTCTCAAATGATGCCGACGTTGCACCCTAGAATATTCTTGGCCAAGTGCTTCAAAATTTTGAAGCTTTTTGTATTACGCCAGTACCTCAGTGGGTTGACATCAAAAGGCAAAACACCTTCTTCTAGGTACGTTTCAAGTTCTGTCTTCACCACTGTAGTGTCGTTTGTTGATGCACTTGCCATCATTTGCCCAGCTGGAGGCATATAGGCAAAAAGACTGGTCGTTTTGCACTCATACCAGCCTTGTTTTGATTGATGCTCATGGAGACGAAAGGCTCACTCTCTTGAATTGTTTTCTTCTTCAAGGTCGACTGAGTTTTTTGACACGGAAATAATTAGGTCCACAATCTTCGAAACCTTTTCCTTTTGCATTTCCTTACATGGCATCCATGCCAGCTTAAACCTGGGGTCCATGACAGCTGCGGCAATGACATCAGTCCTCTCAAGAAATGGATGCAACCTCTTTTTGATAGGTGACTGTAGTGACGGGAGTGGGACAGGGATGATACGCGTATCTATTAGATACGCATCATAGACTTGTAAATCATGGTTTCTCTCTCTCTCTCTCTCTCTCTCTCTCTCTCTCTCTCTCTCTCTCTCTCTCTCTCTCTCTCTCTCTGCGAGTCTGCGTATCCTTCTCAAATGGTTTTGACTCGAAATATAAATACAAATACAAAATACTTTTTTTCTCGGTGCCATAATACAAATACAAAATACTTTTTTTTCTGGATGCCAAAATACAAATACAAATACATTAAAACTGTATTTAAATACAATTCAAATACAAATACAATTGTATTTGATCCACCGCTGCTATCAACCTACCTGGTCTTTCTGTAGTTCCCTTTTTTAATGTTTTTTTTTCTTTTATCTCCTATTTTTCTTCTTTTTCATGCGATTACTCTCTTTATTCTTGTTATTTATTATATTATTTTCTTTTTTTCTTGTTTTGGTTTTCGTTTTCGTTTTTTGTTCTTGTTTTTTTTCATCTTTATTTTCCTATTATTCTTTATCCTCCACTACTCCTTTTCCTCTTCTTTTCCTTCCTCTTTTTCCTTCTCTTTCTCCTCCTCCTCCTCCTCCTCCTCCTCCTCCTCCTCCTCTTATTCTTTGTGTATTCGCTTTCATAATCTTTTCACCTATTTGCTCCCTCATCCTACACTTCTCATTCCCCTCCTAGTTTATAGCTACCTTGGGAGCAGAAAGTGCATGGCAGAATCACTTAGATGCATAATAATTCTTCTACCTTTCTAATTCGCCTTTACCAGTAGATTAAAGGGCCGTATTTCATTCCACCCGGTTGCCCCTTCCAACACCTTCCCTTTTTCCCTTCGAACTCGTTATCCCGTAAATCAAAGGAAGGGAATCAAGGTGCAGGTGTGCAAAAATATCTGACTCCTCTCATGTCTGCTTCCCCCACCTGTGCAATCACCGACAAAGCTCCAACCCTCACGATTCGTTCACCTTGAGCTCTTTATCCCCGGCGCTGCTCCGTCATTTACCTGAGAGGGTGAAGTGTCTGCCATGCTTAATTGCCTGACTCCGCGTTAGCCCCTTCTTCACCTGCGAATTCACCTGCACCGCTTTAAACCTGACCACTCGTCAAGGATGTGCTCAGAGTCCATTTAAGAAAAGGTCTGAGCGCGCGCAGCTGCCTCAGCGTGTTCTGTAATGGGTCAGTGTGATGTGGCTGGCAGAAAGGGTGTGGTCGGGGTGGTGTCTCTTAGATCCTCACCTTTGCCTTATACCCTTTAAGTCAGTGGTTTTCTTAGGTTATTTTAGGCTTCAATGCCCTCAATATTACTCCATGTTGACCTGAAACCCGCCCTTCAGTTTTGGTGTGGCAGGCAGGGTGTGGTCAGGGTGGTGTCCCTCAAATCTTCACTCCTGCCCTATACATCTTAGCCAAATGGTTCTAGAAGCTGTGTTTGGTTCCGATACCTTTATTTATTTTTTTACAACAAAGGCAACAAAAAGGATGTAGAAAAAAAACGCCCGCTAGTCACTGCTCCCACAACAGACAAAAGTAAAGAGTGGCCAAAAGAGAGGTCAATTTCGGGTGGAGAGGTGTCTTGATACACTCTTCTTGAAAGAGGTCAAGTCATAGGCAGGAGGAAATGCAGACGAAGGAAGGATGTTCCAGAGTTTACCAGTGTAAGGGATGAAAGAGTGAAGATGCTGGTTAACTCTTGCATAAGGGGTTTGGACAGTATAGGGATGAGCTGGAGTGGACAGTCGAGTGCAGCGGGGCCGCGGGAGGGGAGGAGGCATGAAGTTAGCAAGTTCAGAAGAGCAGTCAGCGTGAAATTATCGATAGAAGATAGAAAGAGAGGCAACATGGCGGCGGAATTTAAGAGGTAGAAGACTTATCAGTAAGAGGAGGAGAGTTGATGAGACGAAGAGCCTTAGACTCCACTCTGATCAACAGAGCTGTGTGAGTGGAGCCCCCCCACACATGAGATGCATACTCCATACGAGGGCGGACAAGGCCCCTGTATAAGGATAGGAACCGTGCGGGGGAGAACTGGTGGAGGCGATACAGAGCCCCCAACCTCGAGGAAGCTGATTTAATAAGAGAAGATATATGAAGTTTCCAGTTAAGATTTTGGGTTAAGGATAGACCGAGGATGTTTAGTGTTGAAGAACGTGATAGCTGAGTGTTGTTGAAGAATAGGGGATAGGTATTTGAAAGATTGTGTCGAGTTGACAGGGGGAGAAACTGGGTTTTTAAGGCATTGAAGGACACAAAGTTCCTTTTACCCCAATCGGAAATGATAGCAAGGTCTGAGGTTAAGCGTTCTGCAGCCTCCAGTCTGGGGTTTTGTAATTCCTGTTGAGAGGGTCTTCTGTTGAAAGAAGTTGAATAATGCAGAGTGGAGTCATCAGCGTATGAGTGGATAGGACACTTTGTTATGGAAAGAAGATCATTGATGAATAAAAGAGAGTGGGTGATAGGACAGAGCCCTGTGGAACACCACTGTTGATAGGTTTAGGGGAAGAACAGTGACCGTCTGCCACAGCGAAGATAGAACGGCCGAAAAGGAAACTGGAGATAAAGAAACAGAGAGAAGGATAGAAACCGTAAGAGGGCAGTTTAGAAGGCAAAGATTTGTGCCAGACTCTATCGAAAGCTTTCGATATGTCTAGCGCAACTGAGAAAGTTTCACCGAAACGGCTAAGAGAGGATGACCAAGAATCAGTAAAGAGAGCAAGAAGATCGCCAGCAGAACGCCCCTTGCGGAACCCATACTGGTGATCAGATAGGAGGTCAGAAGTGGAAAGGTGCTTTTGAATCTTCCGGTTAAGGATTGATTCAAAAGCTTTAGATAGACAGGAAAGCAAAGCTAAATGGCGGTGGTTTGAGGGATTGGAACGGTCACCCTTCTTAGGCACAGGCTGTATGAAGGCGTACTTCCAGCAGGAAGGAAAGGTAGATGTTGAAAGGCAGAGACGAAAGAGTTTGACCAGGCAGGGTGTCAGCACAGAAGCACAGTTTTTGAGGACAATAGGAGGCACTCCATCAGGTCCATACGGTAAGCCTTCTGAGAGTTGAGGCCAGAGAGGGCATAGAAAACATCATTCTTAAGAATCTTAATAACAGGCATAAATGAGTCAGAGGGGGATGAGTAGGAGAAATATGCCCAGAATCGTCCAGAGTGGAGTTTTTACAGATAGTTTAAGAAAAGAGTTTAGCCTTAGAGATAGATGAGACGGCGGTGCTGCCGTCAGGGTTAAGGAGAAGAGGAAAAGATGAAGTGAAATTGGAGGAGATATTTTTGGCTAGGTGCCAGAAGTCCCGGGAAGAATTAGAAAAAGCAAGGTTTTAACATTTTCAGTTGATGAAAGAGCTTTTGGTAAGTCGAAGAATAGATTTGGCATGATTCCGGGCAGAAATATAAAGATCATGGTTAGCAGGAGTACAAAGGCTCTGGTAGGCTTTGGTAGCTGCCTCTTTATCTTTGATAACATGAGAACAAGCGTGATTAAACCAAGTCTTCTTAGCATGAGTAGAGAAAGTACGTGGAATGTGTGCCTCCATTCCAGAGACAATCACCTCTGTGATGCGCTGGGCACACACAGAGGGGTCTCTCTCCTGGAAGCAGTAATCATTCCACGGGAAATCGGAAAAGTACATCCTCAGGTCGTCCCACTGAGCTGAAGCAAAATGCCAGAAGCATCGCCTCTTCGGTGGGTCCAGAGGGTGTACAGGAGCGATAGGACAGGATACATAAATAAGGTTGTGATCGGAGGAGTCCAACGGAGAGAGCAGTTTGACAGAGTAAGCAGAAGGGTTAGAGGTAAGGAAGAGATCTAGTATGTTGGGCCTGTCTCCAAGACGGTCGGGAATACGTGTAGGGTGCTGAACCAACTGCTCTAGATCATTAAGGAGAGCAAACATGTAGGCTTGTTGTTGCTGTTGTCACTCCACGGTGACCTGAAACTCTTATTCAGTTTTGGTGTGGCTGTCAGGGTGAGGTCAGGGTGGTGTCCCTCAGATCTTCACCCCTGCCCTATACCTCTTGGCCCAGTGAGTCTTGAAGCTGTGATTTGCTCCGATACCTTTAATTGCCACTCCACGTTGACCTGAAATCCCCTCCTCAAATTTGGTGTGGCTGGCAGGGTGTGGTCGGGGTGGTGATGCTCATAATCTCTCACCGTCCGAATGCCCCTTAGTCCAGGCCAGTGGTTCTTGAAGTTGTGTTTGGCTCCGACACCTTTAATTGTCATTCCTCGTTGACCTGAAACCCCCTCTTCAGTTTTGGTGTGGGTGGCAGGGTGTGGTCGGGGTGGAGTCGCTCAGATCCTCACCCCGTCAGTACACCCTTTAGCTCAGTGGTGCTTTGTCATGTTTGGCTCCGATACCCTCAACTGTCCCTCCACGTTGACCTGAAACCTCCTCTTCAACTTTATCATACCTCGACCTTTTTTTCATATTCCAGTATCATGTAAGAAAAAAAAAAGATAATTGAACAAGTGGTTAAACTGATCCCTTTCCTTTACTTTTTACTTTTCCTCATCTCCCCCGCCCATGTCGCCTATATTATCCTTTCTTTCGTCTCTTTCTTTTCCATATTATTTTCGATATGTTTTTGGATACCCTCATAAACCCGTTTCAATACTAACCCTTCGCTGATATTGAGGAAACCCTACTTTAAAGAACGCCTGCCTTAGCCCATCATAGCCCATCATCCCTTACATTACGACTGGCAGGAGGAGGGGAAGGGGGAGAGGGAGGATGGGGAGGAGAAGGATAAGAGGGGGAGGTCGGTCGGTAGTCTAACCCTGTCCATGACCATTCATTATGTACCGGCGTGGCCAGGGCTCATGTGGTGGCCCCTTCCGCGGTGGATCCCGAGCCCACCGCCGGATTAAAGGCGGGATCTCTGTGTGTGCTGGGCGGGTCTTTTGCCTCGCAGGACAATAAGAGGGGAAAAGTATTATGTCCATTCCAGCGGCACATGTATTGGTTTGTTTGTATAGAAGTTTTGAGAGAGAGAGAGAGAGAGAGAGAGAGAGAGAGAGAATATAAAAGCCCAGTTATATACCAAGGGAAGGAAGAAAGGAAGGAAAGAAAGAAGGGGAGTGAGGGGAAAAGAGTGTAAAAGACGGAGAGGGTTTTTCGAGTAAGCCGGAAAAAAGGGAAGGAAGAGAGGGATACAAGGAGAAAGGAAGGGAGAGAGGAGGGGAGGGGACGAAGAAAAAGGCAACATAAGGAAATAGGGAGTGAAGAGAGAGAGGAAAAGAACGGAAAGAAGGGAAAGGTTAGACAAGGATGGGAAGAGAGAGGGGAGAAAAACGGAAAGAGGGAAAAGGTTAGGCAAGGAAATAAGAAGGGAAGAGAGAGAAAGATGAGGAGGACGGAAAGAAGGAAAAGGCTAGACAAGGAAATAAAAACGGAAGAGAGAGAGAGAGAGAGAGAGAGAGAGAGAGAGAGAGAGAGAGAGAGAGAGAGAGAGAGAGAGAGAGAGAGAGAGAGAGAGAGAGAGAGAGAGAGAGAGAGAGAGAGAGAGAGAGAGAGAGAGAGAGAGAGAGAGAGAGAGGAAACAGACGGGGAAAAAAGGAATTGGTTAGGCAAGGAAATAGGAAGTGTGGAAAGGAGAGCGAGGCAAGGTCGAGAAGAATGGTTTGGTGAATGTAAAGGAACTCGAATCGGTTCTGACAGTTGCCCAAAGTATTACACAGGCCGCTCACGAGTATACTGGGATAGAATATTTAAGGGAGATGGTAATAGAGGGGCGGGAGGGGAAGGAAGGAATGGGAGGAGAAAGGAAGGGAAAGGAAAGGAAAGCAATATAAGCATTAACACACACACACACACACACACACACACACACACACACACACACACACACACACACACACACACACACACAGGCGGCGGTTCGAGCCCCGCTCAGGCCGGATTCTTTCCGTTGACTAAAAGTGGTTACTGTCCACCTCTGAGCAAGGGGGATGGGGTGTGTGGTGTGTGAGGTCCTGGCAGTACACAGAGATCGACATTAATGAGCACTTGCTCACGTCGTAAGGGTACCTGCTGGCGAAAGCGAGTCCGACTCGTGATCAGGCCGTGATGAATTACACACACACACACACACACACACACACACACACACACACACACACACACACACACACACAGAAAGAGAGAGAGAGAGAGAGAGAGAGAGAGAGAGAGAGAGAGAGAGAGAGAGAGAGAGAGAGAGAGAGAGAGAGAGAGAAGAGGGGAGACGGAAGACAAACTCACAAAACATGAGAAAACAAGACAAACACGACCAGCAGACTGAGGCGGAAGAGGAAAAGAAAGAGATGAAAGAAAGGGTGACATACGCAAACCGGCGGGGAAGAGGGAGGAAAGGGGAAAAAGTGAAGGCAGGGAAATGACGGCAGGAAGGATGACACGAGTGAGTGAGCGAAGGGAGGAAGAAAGGAAACAGAGGATGGAGGAACCGAACATTAAAAGGAAAGGAAGAAAAGACGAAAACGCAGAATGGAAGCAACGAATGAATGGTGGAAGGAAGAAGTGAAGGAGGTTAGAAAGAAAGATAAATAATGAAGGAAGAAAAGGTGGAGAACTGAACGTGAATATGGAAGAAAGAAAGGAAGAAATGAGGAAAGGAAAGAAGGAAAGAAAATAAAGGAAGAGAGAGAGAGAGAGAGAGAGAGAGAGAGAGAGAGAGAGAGAGAGAGAGAGAGAGAGAGAGAGAGAGAGAGAGAGAGAGAGAGAGAGAGAGGGGAAGAAAAAAGGAAGGAAGGAGGGAAGGAAAGAAAACAGGAAGGAAGGAAGGAAGCAAGGATGGACAAGAATGTAGGAAATATAGGAGTGAATGAAGAAAGGAAAGAAGGAAGGAAGGAGGGGCAAGAATGAAAAAAAATATGGATGGAAGGAAGGCAGGAAGGACAAAAATGCAGGGAAGAAGGAATGACTAGAAGGAAGTCTTTACTAGATGATACATCACACCGTGTGCAGTGCGCACACTGTTAACGGTAACAGCAACTGCAACAACAAAGAAAAAAAAACTAACCGTAATAACAACAGCCCCCCCCCCCACCCCAAAAAAAAAAAAAAGAATATTCAGTTTCCATTAAGATGTTGGCTTTGTCTTCACATCTCCTTTAAGCCTTTTGTTTGTGTCTGTGTGGGGAAGTTGTTGGCCTTTTCCTTCTTCAAAAGAGGCAGTTGAAGGGCAAAACAAACAGGAGCAGAGGAACAGCTTTATTGTGAGTGCAAATTACCAGTGCTCACTCTCTGTCCTGCCAGGCTGCTAATGTGCAGGACTTATGCTCTCGGCAGCTTTTACCGACAAGAATTTTTGGATTGATAAATTCTTTGACAATCATAACTAGACAAATGTGCTTATTTCAAATCTGTGATAGAAATGTATAATGAACAAAATTGTGGGAATCACAAAGTTAAATAAAAAAAAAGCGTGATAAATGTTTAGTCACTATTTAGTTTTGGTATCATTATTTTTTTACACGAACAGTTTTGTAAAACTAATTTGTATTAACGACACGCGGAAAGTTGTCATGAAACCGATGGTGTGCTCAGCTATTTTTTTACTATTCAGTGGTCTCATAATATACCGGCTAAGGGAGCACGGTGCAGAAACAATCAGAAAAAAACTTTTTATTTTTGTCTGTGTAACTTTGACCTTTGACATTTGGACTTGATTTTAAGTAGATGGGCCAATATAAATGTATGTACACATTTCCTCAATCAAGGTCGAATGGTTCTCGAGTTCGTGATAACATTGAAAAAAAAATCAGACGGATAACGCAGATAAAAATTGGTACCGCTGTCACTGGCAGTATGAGAAAAAAAAAATCACTGCTCCCACAAAGAGGAAATGAAAGTTCCAAAACGAAATCAAAATGTGTTGGAAAAGTGACTTGATACTCGCCTCTTAAAAGCATTCAAGTCATAGAAAGGGGAAATACAGACAAATGAAGGCTGTTTCAGAGTTTTCCAGTGAAAGGGATGAAAGAATAAGAGAACTGATTAGCTCTTGAACTAGGAATTTGGATAGACTAGGGATGAGCAGGATTAAAACGTTTGTGCAACGGGGCCGCGAGAGTGGTGAAGGCACGCAGTTGGCAGAACATTTAGCATGAAAATATCGATAGAAGATTGAAACAAAGTAACATTACGTCGGAATTTAAAAGGTAGACGACAATCGATAAGAGGAGAGGAACTCGCGAAACGAAAATCCATTGCCTCTACTCAGTGACTTAGTCTACTTATCGTGTAACACGGCCTCTCAGTTGCGCAACAAGAGGGCAGAACGAAAAAAGACTAACATTAAATGACCCTAACAACGAAAACGAAAAACGGTAACATTTGCATAGGACTACCTAAGCAGAAAATGGGCAAATGGAATAAAGTTGTTAGAGATGTTATTGGTAGTACTGGTGATTGCGGTATTGGTGGTTAAAACAATGATGCTGACGGTGAGAGTAGTTGCAGTAGTGATAGTAGAAATAGTAGTAGTAGTAGTAGTAGTAGTAGTAGTAGTGGTGGTGGCAGTAGTAAAAGTAGTAGTAGTGGTAGTAGTAGTAGTAGTAGTAGTAGTGGTGGTAATAGCATTAATAGTAGTAGTAGTGTTGCGAGGATGATGGTAGTGGTGGAGGTGATGGTGGTCGTGGTGGTGGTGGTGGAGATATGGCAAGGTCTCCACCATTAATAAACGACAATATCTAGATTCAATAAACTAAGGGAACACTGGTAAGGGTAGGGGAGCACAGGACAGGAAGGGGGGAGGGATGCTGGAGGTCAAGGGAGCAGAAATGGTGGTTGGTAGTTGACAAGTTGGTAGTAGTTGTGGTGGTAGTGGTGGTTGATGTGTTGGTGGTGGAGGAGGAGGTGGTGGTCGTGTTGGTGGTGGTAGGGGGGATAGTTGATATGTTGGTGAAGGTTGTGTTGGTGGTGGTAGATGTTTTGGTGATGGTTGATGTGTTGGTAGTGAAGGTTGTGGTGGTAGATGTTTTGGTGGTGGTTCATGTGTTGGTAGTGGAGGTTGTGGTGGTGATGGTGGTAGTGGTCATGGTTGATGTGTTTGTAGTGATTAATGTGTTGCTGGTGGAGGTTGTGGTGGTGGTGGTTGATGTGATGGTGGTGGTGAAAGTTGCGTTGGTGGTGGTGGCGGTGGAGGTTGTGCTGGGGGGGGTTGATGTGTTGGGAAGGGAGGTGGTGGTGGTGATGGAAGTTGCGCTAGTGGAGGTTGTCGTGTTTATGGTGGTGGGCGTGGTGGTGGTGGTGGTGGTGGTCCATGCATGAAGTTGTTTGCCTCCTCGGAATGTTGGCATGAAGGTAAACATTGAAAACAGTCTGACGGTTTGAGAGAGAGAGAGAGAGAGAGAGAGAGAGAGAGAGAGAGAGAGAGAGAGAGAGAGAGAGAGAGAGAGAGAGAGAGTACAAGAATATGCATGTTGACGTGTGTGTGTGTGTGTGTGTGTGTGTGTGTGTGTGTTGTTGTTGGCTTTGTAATGTCCTTAAAAGTTCTCTTGGGTGTGGAATGTAACGAGTATTTTGCATTCTTCGCGTAACTTCCTGTTGTTTTTGGCCTCATTCGCACCGATGATAGCAAGGGAAATTACTTTTATTACTATTACCAGTTGTGTTATTATCATTATATATTATTATTATTATTATTATTATTATTATTATTATTATTATTTTTATTATTATTTTATTATTGTTAGTTGTAATGGTAATAGACATAGTAGTAGTAGTAGTAGTAGTAGTAGTAGTAGCATTTGTAGTAGCAGTAACAGTAGTAGTAATAGTTGTATATTTTCTGTTATTGTGCTATTAGTAAGAGTAGTAATAAAAGTAGTAGTAGTAGTAGTGGTAGTAGTAGTAGTAGTAGTAGTAGTAGTAGCAGTAGTAGTATTAATAGCCTTAATGAAAATATTTAAGTAGTTTCTATATTTCGTACGTCAAAAAGTGAACTTTTTGTGGTCCATATTAGTCAGATTTGCACCTACGATACAGGAAGGTGGAAGATAAGATAGTGAGAACCCAATCTTATATATCACTCTTGCAGCTTGATGCAAACTGTCCAGGATACGGTGTGTCTGAACTTTAGACAGAGGTCTATGGCTGAACAAGTAGGGGTGTGAAATGTAAAAAGAGGGTTTTACATGTTTTGAAGCAAAACAACACACACACACAAACACACACACACACACACACACACACACACACACACACACACACACACACACACACACACACACACACACACACACACACACACACACACACACACACACACACACACACACACACACACACTTGAGCAAGGGGGATGGGGTGTGTGGTGTGTGAGGTCCTGGCAGTACCCAGAGATCGACGATAATGAGCATGCACTTGTTCGTGTCAGGAGGGTACCTGCTGGCGAAAGCGAGTCCAACTTGTGATCAGGCCGTAGTGAATTACACACACACACACACACACACACACACACACACACACACACACACACATACACATGATTTTATGAGGTTTTAAAACTATATTCTATCAAGAAACGTCACGATGAAACAAGTAAGGTTGTTTATTCATCTTCTCTAACTCCAGTGTAGCAAGGTAAATGTTTCGTCAGCATACTCCGTTCCCGAATTGAATTTATACTGTGAAAACAAGGGTAGTCAGTCGAGTACCACAGCAATGTTGGCAGTACTCTTGGTTTCCTCACGAGCACCAACACCCAGGGTAAACAAACAGGCTATGTGGGTGGAGGGGCAGAGGGAGCGGCCCCCCAACAGTTGATTCAATGATATAATTCCTTAGGTCGAATACTTTACAAAATTACAAAAAAAGTTTTGCCGTTAGTAAGTACATCAACAAATACTGAAACATAAAAATTTACCATGTTCGTGATCAGGTTTTATGGAGAATATAATTATGTTCTTGGCGAAACTGCATGGAGGACTTCGTAAAGGTTTAGAGAGGATTCAAGGCAGTGCTGAATTTATATGGAAAGTTTCTTATTACTAGTGTGTGTCTGTGTGTGTGTGTGTGTGTGTGTGTGTGTGTGTGTGTGTGTGTGTGTGTGTGTGTGTGTGTGTGTGTGTGTGTGTGTGTGTGTGTGTGTGTGTGTGTGTGTCATTGTGGAAAAAAACTAAATGGTGAATCATTAATTATCTCCTTTTTCGGTGTTGTTGTCCGGCCGCTCTGTCACGGCCATCTGTCTGGCTCCTCGCGGCCTTGTCCCGTATCGGGTCCGCGTGACACCCACCGCTCGCACACACTCCACCAACAGGAGCGACACTAAACATTAACTTTATTAATTACGTGAGATAAGCAGTATATATAAATCTTGGAAATAAGTTACGCACGTGTTGAAGAAATTAAGAACCGCAGGAGGAAACTTTTCTAACACCACAGAAGCTTATTTATTCGTGCGAAGCATTAAAAAAATCTATTCAAGATTTTGTCATGTGTTTGAAGGAGTACATCACGCGAGGGACACATTAAAACAACGATTAGGAGGGGCACTTACATCGACTCACAGGCGCGGGCGCACACCGGTGTCTGTTGTAGAGTCAAGTCGGCGGCGAGGAGCAGCTGCAACACCCTCCCACCACCGCCACTCACGCCACACTGCCGTGACAGTGCCGGGCCGTCCTCGCCGCCTTCACCCCGCCTCACTATTGGCCTCTTCCTTTCTTGGGTTGCGTCTCCCCTTGCCGGGCCAGTGCCGGGCCAAAGGTGCAGCTCGGTCGTGGTGGGACTGCTTGCGTCACCCACTGGAGATGTCGACCGTGTTTCAGCGGTCCAGCCTCGCCCTGGGAGCAATAACCGTTGACCTAGATTGCTCGTTGGCTCACTGGGTGAAATATGGCAGTATCTCAACTTAACGAATATGTTCTTCGGCCTTGTTAGCGGACGAGGGCGCCGCCACTCCCACGAAACGACACCCGGCCGCCAGGTCCGAGGCGGATCCGCCCCCGAGTGAGGCCGAGGCTCACAATTTTAATCCGGTTAGGTCACAGTCTCCCTCAGAGCAGCTTGTATATTAGCTTAGTCCAGCGTTAGCCCTCGCCGTAACAGTCCATGATGTACTCTCACGCCAGAATGGCTCCGGAAGAGAATATACCTTCCCCAAAATTGTGTCTAAGGATAACAGTAAATATTTTACGACCCTCTGAACGCGTCAGCAGGATGTCAGCAGCAGACGCAGCAATACTTTGAGCGGTGCCGCGGCTCACCTGCCGGACGGGCTGACCACGGCTAACCTTTACGGGGGGACATCGCGATGCATGTTTGCTTTAGTGCACGCTGTACACACACACACACACACACACACACACACACACACACACACACACACACACACACACACACACACACTCCATGCAATAATGAATGGGTACCGGGTGTCCCGCCTCCCAGTTGTGTGTGAGTGTGACGTAAGTTTCCAGCCGTGCTCAAAGATCCGTCACCAGAACTCTAAGATCATTTGGGGAGGGTGCTGGCTGGCGATCGCGAGTCCAGCACGTGATTAGACCATGTTGATTTGCACACATATTTTTTGCCTCTTCTTTCAACATGAGACTAGCTACAGAATTTCACGACTAAAACAAACATTACGAGCAAAGAAAACATCCTCGCCTCTCTGCAGAGTGATCGAGACAAGCAGTCACAAATTCTTGAAAACATACGTGCAGGAGGGTGTCAAGAGTGAATGAAGTGTGGCCAGGCGGGGATCCCCGTCAACTCGCTCAGACGGGCGTCTCTTGTCAATGGGTGCACTTGATCCACATCTTTAAACAAGGAACAGTGAAATATTATTATTTATGTTATTCAAGTACGCAGTCATTATGGGTTCGCTAAATTCCCCAACAGGAGGTGCAGACCGAGGTATGTCTTAATTTTGGGGGGAGAACATACAACTTGGCAGTTGGTTTTTTCAAGTGAGAGAGAAGGCAGAAAGGCAAACCAAAGCAAAAGACATACAGACAGATAAACAGACAGAAAGGCAGACAGAGAGATGGGCAAGCAGACAGGCAGGCAGAGAATGGTGCTGGCGGCACTAATGGGTGGGTGGTTGCGGCGGGCAAGGGACGGCCCCACGTGGATCGTGGCCGCTCGTGCCGCGGAATGAGAAGGGCAGATTGTGAAGTTTTGTTTGTCCATTAGCAAATAGGCCCCCGCTGGGTCATTGTGTGTGTGTGTGTGTGTGTGTGTGTGTGTGTGTGTGTGTGTGTGTGTGTGTGTGTGTGTGTGTGTGTGTTTTGTGCGTGCCCGCCAGCGTACACACACACACACACACACACACACACACAGCTTCACGATGTAGTGCTTCGGTTTTCTGAGGTTCCTGACGACACGACGTCAGGGACGCAGAACAGCCGAAAAAGAGTGAACTAAAAATACGTGGATTGAGTGGAAATTACCCAAATAGAAAAGTCACCTATGAAATACACATACTAAGCCGAGTCACACCTACGCAACAGATATTCCCGACTGATAATATAATAGTAATTATTTATGCTGAAATGCTGCTTCGATCTCTGGACAGGAGGAAAGCCGCGAGGCTCTTTTGGTAATGCGTGTGGAGAAGACTAACGAGTTGGAAAAAAAGTGCAAAGTTGAATAATTAATCACGAGCAAGGCAGCGACGGATAGCAGACACGCTTGAAAGGCTTCTCCAAAACATTTCCCTAAAATCTGCGTGCTAAAGTTTTCGTCGGACATTGAATTATTACTTCCTTCGACGTAGAGTGAAGGGACGTGAAGCGCTATAAGATCCCGCCACTCCGCCACAGCCTCGGCAACACCAAACACTCCGCAGCCGTGGTGTGGTGGCGGCCGGGCTTTTCTTTTCTGTTGGACAATAAAGATAAAAGCAAATAAAATAAGTAAATTAATAATCATCCTCCACCGCGATGCTCATTTCAGGTAAACGTTTGAACTGACGTTTCTCGCCGCTTTGATGCCTCACTCAGAACTTTTTTTTTACATCAGCCAGTACACAGAGATTTGCGTGACTGTTGGTTGGAGTGATAGGAAAGGGGGGGGGGGGTGAAGTTGGGGATTTTCATAAACGTTTGCTGGCGACAGGAGGTGATTTACAAACGTTTTTATAGGCCATGCACAGAATACCTGACCGAAAAGTATTTGTCGAGCTCAGGTGTTAAGTGGCGGGGAGGGGGGGGTGGGGGTGGGGGGCGCTCAAACGTTTAGGCCTTAGTCATACCTAAAATACCTGATTAAATATGTTTGTTGTGCTCAATTGCATAGTGGTTCTTGTCCGCAATATTTGTCGATTAACTCGTCCACTTACACTTTTTTCTCTCTTACACTACTTTTCTGAGTGGCGTTTGTAATTTTGTTTTCGTCTGCTGCTTCACAAAAATAGATTTCACGACATTTACTATTATTTTTTTATTACGTGCTGCCTCACTAGAATATATAGATCTCACGACATTTACTATTATTCTCTTTTACGAGCACACAGCCTTGCACATTTTTTTTTTATCTATCACACACACACACACACACACACACACACACACACACACACACACACATATATTCCCCCTACCCCCCAAAAAAATGCTTATGACTAGAAAAACAAAAGCGGCAAGAAATTTTTGTTTTCTTGGATAGTAGGGTGTGGCGATGTGTGTGTGTGTGTGTGTGTGTGTGTGTGTGTGTGTGTGTGTGTATGTGTATGTGTGTGTGTGTGTGTGTGTGTGTGTGTGTGTGTGTGTGTGTGTGTGTGTGTGTGTGTGTGTGTGTGTGTGTGTGTGTGTGTTGGGCGCTGTGACCCTGGCCCCATAATTTCCCAGGAGTCCTAGAAAAACCCCGGGCTGACTTTATTCCATCAAGCCGCGAGTCTGAGGCGTCCCCGAGGTAGCTTACTAAATACAGGTGCGATACTTCCCTGTTAGTCACGTTTGCTGGATGTTAAGCCACCTGTTTTTTCATTTTATTTTTCTTCGCGACTACGTGTATTGATTTATATGAGAGGATGCTGGAGGAGGAGGAGGAGAGAGAGAGAGAGAGAGAGAGAGAGAGAGAGAGAGAGAGAGATTTTCATAGATTTACATAGAAAATCAGACCACACAGACCCCATGGTCCAGACTTGGTGGTCTGTCCTTAAACCTAAGTGATTTTACATTAATCAGAAGGCTCCTAAACGTTGCATTTCTACTCTAGTTGATATTAAGTTGAAGGAAGTGACGGTCGAGCTTATTTTTGAAGGAGTCAATCGTGTTACACTGGACCACTGATAGTGGAAGCTTATTCCATTCTCGCACTACAACGTTGGTGAAGAAAAATTTGGTGCAGTCTGAATTTACTTGTCTACATTTGAGTTTTACGCCATTGTTCCTCGTGCGCAAAGTGTCATCAATCATAAACAATGTTGATCTGTCTACATTCGTGAAACCATTAAGTATTTTAAAACATTCGATCAGTTTTCCTCGGAGGCGACGTTTCTCAAGAGAGAACATGTTAAGGGTAGAAAGCCATTCTTCGTAGGATTTGTTGCGCAAGGAAGGGATCATTTTCGTTGCCCGACGCTGAACACCTTCTAATTTAGCAATGTCCTTTGCATGGTGGGGAGACCAAAACTGTACCGCATATCCCAAGTGGGGTCTGACTAAACTATTGTAGAGCGGGAGTATTACATCTTTCTTCTTGAATAAAGAGTTTCTTTTAATGAAGCCCAACATTCTGTTCGCTTTATTTGCTGCATCGATGCATTGCTGTGAGAATTTGAGGTTAGACGCGATTTTGATCCCCAAGTCCTTGACGCATTGAACGCTTTTGAGTTTAACGCCGCGCATTTCGTAATCGAACTTCTTATTCCTCGTTCCAACTTGAAGGACCTGGCACTTGCTTACGTTAAAGGGCATCTCCCATCTATCCGACCAAGCTGAAATTTTGTGCAAATCCTCTTGGAGGCTTTGCCTGTCTTCGTCAGTGAAAACCGAGTTACCAATCTTTGTGTCGTCTGCAAATTTACTAAAGCGATTATTGAGTCCAACATCCACGTCGTTGATGTAAATAATGAAGAGCACTGGGCCAAGAACCGAGCCTTGAGGGACGCCACTAGTGACCGGCGCCCACTCTGAGTTAAATCCGTCAATCACTACTCTTTGTTGTCTGTTGCTCAACCAATTCGCGATCCATTGGTGTACTTGACCGTCAATACCTATTTGCTTTAATTTGTAAAGTAATTTATGATGTGGGACTTTATCAAACGCTTTCTGGAAATCAAGATAGACTACGTCTAGTGATTTGGTTACGTCATAAACAGTGAAGAGGTCGTTATAAAAGGTTAATAGGTTTGATAGGCAGGATCTTTTGTTTCGGAAGCCATGTTGTGAGTCCCTAATTAATGAGTGGCTTTCAAGGTAACTCACAATTTTGTCTCTAATTATGCCCTCAAGTAGCTTACCTACAACTGAAGTTAGACTAATGGGCCTGTAATTACCTGGTACTTTTTTGTCTCCTTTCTTAAAAATCGGTGTCACGTTAGCCTTTTTCCAAGCTGAAGGGACGATGCCTTGTCGCAAGGACATATTGAATACGGTTGTGAGGGAGGAGAGTATTTCGCTCTTTGTTTCTTTCAGCAGAGTTGGATATACTTTGTCAGGTCCAGGACTTTTATTTGTTTTAAGTGATTTGAGGGCTTTAAGGATTTCATCGGGTTTTATTTCAAAGTTAGGCAATGCATGCTCGGGATTTACATTAGTACTGGGGTTAGTGGTAGTGGTGGGAGGACTGTTAGTATTAAACACCGAGGAAAAGTAATTGTTTAATAGGTTTGCAACGTGTTGGCTGTCAGTCACTAGTGCACCGTCGCTGTTTGTTAAGGGTCCAATTCCACTTCTGATTGCCTTTCTGTTGTTTATGTAACTGAAGAAGTATTTCGGATTATTTTTACAGTTGGCTACAATATTTTCTTCATATCTACGCTTTGCCTGTCACACTAACTAATCTGTTTACTCGTCGCCTGGCATCATTGTAGAGTCTAATGTTTTCGGGCGTGCTTTGTTCTTTCTTTAACCTGTAAAACAATTTTCTCTCCTTGACTGAGTGTTTAATTTCGCTATTAAACCAAGGTGGGCTTTTATTAGTGTTAATTCGCTTCTCGCACAAGGGGACAAATGTGTCCTACTGAGTGAGTAAGTGATTTTTAAAGCTTAGCCAGGCGTCCTCTACATTGCCGTCATCTGATAGTTGCATATCTATTAGTTTTCGTCGGATTTCTATGAGGTTGGCTCTTTTGAAATTGGGCACCTTTACTTTATTTTCAGTCACCGATGTTTGAGCTCTAATGTCAACGCGCACTAGTTTATGATCGCAGGAACCGAGGTGTTCTCCTACCGTGACATTACTGACTAGGTTATCTTGGGTCGTTATAACAAGGTCAAGTATGTTTTTTTGTCGAGTTGGTTCAGAAACCATTTGGCTTAGATAATTTTCCTCTAAAAATTCGATCATTCTATGGGACTCACCTTCTGTACCCGACAGTGTCGCCCAGTCGATATGGGGGAGATTAAAGTCTCCTAGTATCAGTGAGTCGCTGTTATTAAGTGACTGCCTTAAGACGCTGTACATTTCAAGATCGGCATCGAGTGATTGCCCCGGAGGCCTTTAAGTGACAGATATATTTAAATTGACTTTTGCAGTGTTTACTCGCACGCACAAATGTTCAACGTTACTGTTTCTTGGTGTTTTGTCAGTGGGTTGCAAATAGCTTTTGACAAAAAGGGCGACACCACCCCCTCTACGGTTTACACGATCATTGTTGAAGAATCTGTAGTCATCTATGTTGTATTCGGAACTTAAATCAATATTAGTGGTGTCGATAAATGTTTCGGTTATAGCAACTACGTCAAAGTTTGTTGTCAGAACAAGTCATCGCAGTTCATCAAACTTGTTTCTTAGGCTACGCGCATTGAAACTAAGGACTCTTAGGTTATCTTGAGGCTTGGTAATAGAAGTGGTGGTACTGGAGGGTTCAATGTTTCGAGTTTGTTGTGGTGTATGGTGTCTATTTACACGGGCGGGATGGAAGGACGTGGCTGAGAGTCGTTTTTTGTTGTTCGGGCGTTACGTACGGCGTCGTTGAGGAGCCTTCCGAATCTGGCTGCCCCGATGGGGGACAGGTGTATGCCGTCCCTTTGGAAAAGTTTACTCTGGCCGTAGAAATGGTTCCAGGCGTTAAAGAACTCGACGTCAAGCTCTCCGCAGAGAGGCTGTAGGCGGTTGTTGAGGCTGAAGGCCTTACTGTAGAAGTCGCCCTCATCCCACGTCCGTGGTAGAATTCCTGAAATCAGAATATTAGGGGATTTAGACTTATACTGCTGGATGAGCCTACGGTACTTGTCCAGCAGTTCCTCAGACCGGGTCGTGGTGACGTCGTTTGTACCTGTGTGGAGAACAAAGAGTGAGTCATTAGAGGCCTCAGCGGAGACCTCGTCCAGGGCAGCTGTGACGTTGTCAACACCAGCTCCAGGATAACAGTAGTTACGCCTACGACGGGGGACTCTGCCACAGAATTCAACCACCTGATGGCGAATCATAGTTACCGACCAAGAAGGTGCTCTGTTCCTCGTCCTCCTCCTCCAGTATGGCAAATCTGTTGTAGCAATGAATAGGAGAGAGAGAGAGAGAGAGAGAGAGAGAGAGAGAGAGAGAGAGAGAGAGAGAGAGAGAGAGAGAGAGAGAGAGAGAGAGAGAGAGAGAGAGAGAGAGAGAGAGAGAGAGAGAGAGAGAGAGAGAGAGAGAGAGAGAGAGAGAGAGAGAGAGAGAGAGAGAGAGAGAGAGAGAGAGAGAGAGAGAGAGAGGGGGGGGGGGAGGGGGGGGCAGGCACGCTTATCCATGTAAAAGCATGAGAGTAAAATCCCCGTAAATATTTCATGACGCTGCGCCAGAATGGGCTTTGACGCCTCGAATAGTTGTCATCGTTCTTTAAAATGCAGGATGGCCCAGCGTCTCTCGATACACGTTCCTTTAATATGCTTAATTTTTGCATAACTTTTCTGAAGAGTGTATAATCGCTACCTGAGGTCCGGAAAGTTACATCTGCGTTACGACTTTTTTTTAATCTTACTGAATTCGCCGCATGCTGTCCCTCTCAGTTACTTCAGTAAAGAGCAGTACTAAGTCAGGCCTGATGAAAGAGGATCGAGGCACTGAGGCGTGTATTTTGACTCTCTTAACGACTACTACAAACACGAGTGCCAAGCATATCTGGACAGGGGTACGTGAAGAACCTGACTCAGATATGTTTACTGTTTAGTACGCATGAGTACTTGGCAGGGCTAGGGGAGATGAATAAAAATTCCGATTTAGCAAATATCCTTAACCAAGCCCTTTCGTGTTGGCATAATCCCTTTTTTAACGACTCTGATAAACAAAAGCACGAAGCAAAGCCCATCAAGGTAAATAGATGCCTTGAACTGACAAATATCCTTATGGAAGCCCTTTGCTGTTGATGAAATGGCTCGTATCACGGCCACATGCACGGGCACACAACAGAGAACATACTTACATCAAAGAACAGATCAGGTTATGGCAAGCGAGTGGACGTGCTTTCTGTGATATCATTTAATGGACTAAGTGTTCAGGTATTGTTTGTTCACCTGTATTAATCTGTCTCCATTTCGTTTCCTCATTTTTTTGCGGATCTATAACTTTTGTCTTGTAATGATGAATTCCCTCTTCCACAGTCTATCCGTCAGTTTCAACCGGCATCATAGAGTTTTCTAATTTATTTCCTCTTCGTCCTCCTCTCTCACTCTCCCCTTTTAAAAACATTATGATGCGCCAACAACAAACGATAAACCTTCCTCTTTACTATGTACATGCTTTTCCCGTCATTCCCTCATTCACTGCTGTCAAATGATTTACACCATTGACTTATTTCTTTATTTTCTTCAGTTTTAGATGAGTTGCCGCCTATGGGTGTTTCAGTTATTGGTTACATGACAGGAGTCCTCTAATTGTGTGTCCTAATTAAGTGTTTCCGCTGGCTCGTGAACAAAGACTCGACCATTCCCTCCCGCCTGAGCTGCTAGCACTCACTATACAATATCCTCATCCTCACTGAACAATTCCTTTTGATCATCTTGTGTTCTCTTCCTTGGGTCTCTCATTTCGTCGAGTTTTTCTTTCAGATGTGTCGCCTCTTCTATAAATTGGTTCGGGAGCTTGATTGGTCTTCATCACTGTCGCTTTCCGCAGAAGTGTTTTCCATTTTCACTTGAAGCGCGGCCTCCTCACTCCTGAGCGCTGCTAAAATGTTTTCCTTCTCCTTTTCAGGCGCGGCTCCAGCACTCGTCTTTTGCCAAAATATTTTCCCTCGCGTTGTTAACGAGGGCGAGGCCTTCCTCACCTTCTGACGGGAGGAATATTTCAGCCTCTTATTCCGACGTCTGTTGCTGGCGTACGCAGTATTTTTTCACTCATTTCTCGTTTTTTTAGTGTTTTTTTTTTCCAGAAGACTATGTAACTTGATTTTCATTATTTACAAATTTGTCTTGCACAGTAAGCCGTACGTCTTCCTTCCCAGTCCCATGCCATATAATACCAGTATTTTCCTCTGTTTTCCATTATCTCGAAAACAAGGACTTTCTCCTCTTCGTCATCCCTCGCCTCAGTCGTCACACTGAAAACTGAACCGTCACCGCGCTGCTGCTTCTGGTGGGAGCACCTGCACGGACAAAAAAAAAATATTGTTCATGTCTGTATCGCCTTCATCACCTGTTAGTTCACACGAACGAGTTTGTGTATGTGTTTTCCTCTGCCTTTCGTCTTCATGTTGTTTATTGTGAAACTGGAGCGAACTTTTCCTTTTGTGCTCAGCTTACTGTGAACCTTCTTCAAAGTTTTCTTTGTCATGCTCTTTCTCTTCATAATTAATTTTCTTATGCATGAACAAGATGCATGTAACGTCCCCGCATAATGATATATTTATATTTTCTTCATCTTTTTCATCATATTCTCTAATCAAATCTTCCTTGCCGAGCTCAGTGCCAACAAATTTCACTCTATCATTTAGAGTACACCACAAACTTAAGCTGCTTTTCCCTGTAAGGTAATCCTAATGAGTTCGTCGTCTTGCATGTTCCTCGTCGCTTCCTAACAGAGTTTCTTCGGAAACATCCTTAAAGTTTTCTTTGGTGTGTTCCACTCGCTCCCAATCTCGTCTTTTTGCTCGGAATGTCTTTCGTCCTGCACATTCTCCTCGTGTTTCACTTTCCTCATACAAGCAGCTTTAAGTGCAATGGTTCCAACCAACTCTTGGGTTCTCTTCCTTCCCTCCTGTGTCCAGATGTCTCAGCTCATCGATCACAGTATTTTTTCCTTAAAAAACTTGGTGACGTTTCTCATCAGTCTTCATCTTTCTAATTTAATAACTTAGTTTTTAATAAGCGTATCTCTGATATTTTCGCATTTACCATAATCTAGAGTACGTGATATGATTCTTCATATTGCTCTGCAATGTTGTACGCATCAAACAGTGCTTTGTTACGCACACACACACACACACACACACACACACACACACACACACACACACACACACACACTCACACACTCACACTCACACACACACACACACACACACACACACACACACACACACACACACACGAATAATCAACCAAAAATCAACCAGCAGTCGCCAGCGCACACAGCCCCTGCATTGACTTCTGTATTCTCACGAAGGAGTTTGCTACATCTGTCCTCCCCTTCCCCAACCCAGCCCAGAAGATGGCCCTTTAATCCTTCTCGTTTTCTTTGGCCCTGACTTAAAGTAACTCCGGGAACCTTCTCACTCGCGTCCACATCTTCATCTTTAAGTGGCGAGCTGAGCTCATTAGGGCCGAGACAGCGCGTTACCTTGTTCAAAGGCGCTGCATATGACTATAATGTAACAAAAGATGGTGGTAATGAACGGAGGTTTCAAGACAACTCAGTAATAACATAATAAACAATAATAATAAAAAAATAGAAATGCGTTATGAAACAAAAGACCTGGAGCAGGATTCCGCAGCGTTAGGAGTTACGGCAGAGTCATCAGTACCAACAAGTTAAAATTGTAACTAAAGAACATGCTCTTCATATAAATGTTGTGAGTGTGTGAGGACTTATATATTAATCCTCTAATGGGCGGTCAGCTGTTTCCCTGTGCAGTCTCACCCGTCCGCCGCCGGTCAGTAGGTTTGATAATTCGTGATCGACGCATGGCTCAATCAACTTTAAAGGCAATTATTTATATACACGTGGAGAATTGAGTTGTGGTCAAAAGTCAATAGCCTCTTGCTGACTAACAAGCGTTCAAATGAAGTTAATATTATTGGATTGTTGCAATTAGCGAGACGCTCCTGCACACCACACACCTTGCCCCTAATTGCCTGTGCACATGACATATACACTCACATGTATATGCATACACACACACACACACACACACACACACACACACACACACACACACACACACACACACACACACACACACACACACACACACACACACACACACACACACACACACACACACACACACACACACACACACACACACACACACACACACAGACAAACACACAGACAGACACACACACACACACACACACACACACACACACACACACACACACACACACACACACCGACCACCAGTGTTCACTGATATGTGGAGTGGACGACACCACCCTCGCCACCACCATTAACAACGACGACCCGGATTACAGCCACCTTCAGCTCCTCCTTGACCGCCTCCACACTTGGACCACCGACAACAAAGTCATCCTCAACACCACAAGACTACAGTAATGCACATCCATACCAACTCAGACACCCTCCCACCTCCCTGTGTCTCCATCGACGGCCGTCCCCTCCAGATGGTTCAGTCTGTCAAGCTTCTCGGCCTCACCATTGACGACAAACTGACGTGGGGCCAACAAGCCAACTCCCTTATAACGTCAGCCACATACCGGCTACACCTCCTCCGAAGATTGAAGAAGCTGGGGACACCAGTGCGTGAGCTGGCGAGTGTTTACTCCACCTTCATACTCCCTCGGCTCACGTACGCGTCTTCAGCTTGGTCATTTTCCCTCAACGCCACTCAACGCCGTCAACTCGAGCGGGTGCAGAAAAGGGCGGTGCGGCTGATCCTAGGGACCGGCTACACCACCTACAAGGAGGCCTTCCGCGCCCACCAAACTCCTCCACCACCCACGACACAGAAACCTGCTCCCCCTGGTAGCTCCCTTTTCCCTCCACAACGTCCGACACCACAGCAAGCTGCTCCCCATACGTGCGTGCACATACAGATATAAGAAATGTGAAATACAAACAATAGTGGAAATCCTACACACATAGCCACTTTACGTTTAGGTTAATTTTAGGTTTGTAGTTTTAGAATGATCCATCTATGTAGTATGTATATTTTCAGCTCTCGAGTTGCTTATGCCTAAATAAATCGTATATTATTATTATTATTATTATTATTATTATTATTATTATTATTATTATTATTATTATTATTATTATTATTATTATTATTATTATTATTATTATTATTATTATTATTATTACATTATTATTATTATTATTATTATTATTATTATTATTATTATTATTATTATTATTATTATTATTATTATTATTATTATTATTATTATTATTATTATTATTATTATTATTATTATTATTATTATTATTATTATTATTATTATTATTATTATTATTATTATTATTATTATTATTATTATTATTATTATTATTATTATTAGACAGACACAGACAGACAGACAGACAGACACACACACACACACACACACACACACACACACACACACACACACACACACACACACACACACACACACACACACACACACACACACACACACACACACACACACACACACACACACACACACACACACACACACACACACACACACACACACACACACACACACACACACACACACACACACACACACACACACACACACACACACACACACACACATTGTGTAACTCCCATTTCAGTTCTGAGAAGAAGCGGTAATTTTATTCAACGTATCGATATCTAGCTGTGATAGTAATAATGATAATAATAGTTATAATAATAATGATAATGATAATAATAATAATAATAATAATAATAATAATAATAATAATAATAATAATAATAATAATAATAATAACAATAACAATAACAATAACAATAACAATAACAATAATAATAATAATAATAATAATAATAATAATAATAATAATAGTATAATAACAACAGGAATTATTATATTTCAATCATTCACCTTGTCCCTCCATAACTCGACATTTGCAGGTCTGGTCGGGTCTCGCTTTGCAGCCTCAGGAGAATAATGCGGTAATAATGTCATAAAAGGAAACGTAATATCGGAGAAAGCGGATTTTTCCTTGTGTTCTTTCTAGCTCATGAGTAAAATACACGAAGACATGTATATGTAATAAGGAAGAAACCATTTTTCTTCTCCATTCCTCCTCCTCCTCCTCCTCCTCCTCTTCCTCCTCTTCCTCCTCCTCCTCCTCCTCCTCCTCCAAAATGATTCCTAGATTGAGAAATTTAATTTATGAACAAAGGCTTAAAGAAGTAAATTTATTCACCCTATCAAAACGAAGAATGCGAGGCGATCTAATAGAAGTGTTTAAAATGTTTAAAGGATTCAGTGATATTAATGCGGAAGATTACTTCACAGTTGATCGATCAAATACAACAAGAAGAAATAACAATTTCAAGAAAAGTGGTAAAAGATTCTCGTCGCACGAAGCCAAACCCTTCTTCAATCGAGTCGTTAATGTTTGGAACTCTCTACCCTGTGATATCGTTGATAATACAACAGTTACGTCCTTCAAGAATAGATTAGACAAGTATTTTGAATCCAACCAGCAACTAATATATTATTCATTGTCGTAATGACGATAAGTTCTTTCGATTACTGGTGTCCTTGTCCGTTTTTATCGCCCGGTTAGTGGTAGCAGTAATGGTAGTTCTTTCCTCTTTCCTACATAATATCCATGCAGTTTTTCCATGCTGCATGGTTCTTTTTCCTTTCCTGCCAGCTTTAGCTGGAGGGATAGGGGGGGAGGTGCCTTCGCCTTTGCTGATCTTCATCTTCCATCTTTGATTAGATAGTTATTGTAGCTTTCACAAACAGCCTCGTCAGGAAACATGGAAACATGGCAACATGCTGTTGTTTGTTCTTCCTTTGTGTTTCTTTGTGTTCCTCCTCCTCCCCGTCCTCCCCCACCTCCTCCTCCTCCTCCTCCTCCTCCTATCCTCCTCTTCCTCCTCCTCCTCCTCCTACTACTACTACTACTACTACTACTACTATTACTACTACTACTACTACTACTACTACTACTACTACTACTACTACTACCACTACTACTACTACTACTACTACTACCACCACCACTACCACTACTACCACCAGTACCACTACTACTATAACCACTTTTACTACTACTACTACTACTATGAAGCTTCCTCCGTCAGCAAATAAAATAAGGTAGGCAATTAGTCGGAACGACAAATTATCAAGTAAAGGAGTAATTATGCTTAATTGAAAATGTTAGTTCCCCTTGGGGAGAAAGTGAGACAGGCAGGCAGGCAGAAAAGGGCAGGCAGGCAGGCAGACAGGTAGACAAGCAGGCAGAGAAACAGACAGGCAGGCCGACTGGCAAGAAGACAGGCAAGCAGACAGACTGTTTTTGGGATATACTTTCTGTGGCCACTGCTTGGACCTCACACTCACCCCCATCCACCTTGCTCGAAGGGGGACAGTAACCGCTTCTGTCAGCGAAATAAAAACCTTTCGTGGCCTGAGTGCGACTCGAACTTCCCCCTGCAGTGTGCGTGTGTGTGTGCGTGGGTGTGTGCTTGTGCGTGTGCGTGTGTGTGTGTGTGTGTGTGTGTGTGTGTGTGTGTGTGTGTGTGTGTGTGTGTGCGTGCGTGCGGGCGTGTGCAAGCGCGCGCGTGCAGTTCCTCTTACAAAAGGGGGAGCAGTAACTGCTCCTTTTTAGCGGAAAAATCTCTCGACCCGAACAGGGCTCGAACCTCAGTCTGCCAAGTTGGAGCCCGATAGGACAGAGCCTTAGTCCACTTAGCTAGTGAAGCGGTGTATATGTGTGTGTGTGTGTATGTGTGTGTGTGTGTGTGTGTGTGTGTGTGTCTGTGTCTGTGTGTGTGTGTGTGTGTGTGTGTGTTAATCAGACAAATAAGGTACAACGAAGAGTGGGTATATTTCTTCAGTGGACACGTGCAGAAGGAAAGGTTATTCATGCACGCTGGATTATCTCATGACAGTCAGTATGTGCAGCTTTTCGACCACTGATTTTATTTTTAGTGCCAGTATTATGCATATGTTTGAGTTTCTCGGTAAGGAAGGTGAACGACTCATTCTTAACCCGCTCGGCTCCATCTCTGGCAATGCTAAAGAATTTTACTCACAAAGGGCTGGGTCTGCCTTTCCTTACAATTTATTTTTCAGTCACTGCCTTCCCCCGCCGTTCCGGACTCTTTCAAGGGGGATAGCGGGGAGGAGGGGGGTCAGGTCGCCACACGGAGTAAATTGGCTTTTATTCTCCGGAACTCTACTCTCATCTCCTTTTATTTTTCTAGTGCGGCATTTTCCATGACTTTCTCTTCACTTCCTTTTTTCTTTTCTTCCCCATCTTGTTTCGCAAGTTTAATCTTGTTTTCATTTGTTATGTACCTGAAAACCGCTTAAACAACGCGGAGTTTCCATGCGACAAACGTAAAATAATTGATAAAGTTGGCCCAGAAGAGATGAGTGGCGTTCATGCGTAGCAATTTATTTCGTATCCAGGAGCCTTTTTACTCGATTCTGGGAAAAAGTTTTAGGAATTATTATTGTTTTTTTTTTTCTTTCCCTGGGACGCAGGAGACGGCGGCACTGCTGGTCGAGGTGTGCATGGAGTGAGTAGGATTGTTTGACTTGGCTTCAGGGCACATAGGGAGGAAGAGAGAGAGAGAGAGAGAGAGAGAGAGAGAGAGAGAGAGAGAGAGAGAGAGAGAGAGAGAGAGAGAGAGAGAGAGAGAGAGAGAGAGAGAGAGAGAGAGAGAGAGAGAGAGAGAGAGAGAGAGAGAGAGAGAGAGAGAGAGAGAGAGAGAGAGAGAGAGAGGGCATGTGAATCAGCTCCATCACCATTACCATCACCATTAACACCCTCATCGCCATTACCATCACCTCCACTATCTCCATCATTACCACCATCGTTAGTATGTTCCCTTTACTTCTACTTCCAAATCCATACATATCTCCACTCTCTCACCATCGCTTCCACCACCTCTACAGCTACAAACCACTCACCACCTCCATCACTACTTTCAATGTCACTGTACCGTCACCACCACCAACAGTATCTGCACCTCTGTCATTATCGTCTTGCCCTCACACCGACACTCGCATATACAGAAACTCAGCAAAACAGTTTAAACTTCAAAGAACGAAATTTTTCCTCGGTCACATGCCATCGCTTTTCATTACGGCTTCATATTATAATCCTGGCTGTCCTCATAACTTGCTTTCCTGTCCGTTAAGCTAGTCTCACATTACTTTATTTCCTGCTGTAAAACTCTCCGGATCTTCTGTACCCGTTTTCAACTACACCGCTAACTTACACCCTTTTCCTTTACCCCCCCCCACCCCCCACCCTCTCACTACAGTATTCTCTTCCCATACCTTCCCCTTTATCCTTTCCGTCATGCACCCATAGTTTATACCCTCCGCTTCACCCCCCTCCCACTACAACATGAAAGCCTCCCTCTGTACCCTTCCCCTACTCTCACCTTATTCCCTTTTCCTTACTGTAAAAATCCCCTTCACCCCTACCCACTGAAACCCTCCCCACTCCCTCACTACAACAACCCCTCCCCATCGCCTCACCTTTACCCTCTTCGTTTTACAGCCTTAGTTTATACCCTCCCTTGCACCCCCTCCAACTACAATATGAGAGCCTCCCTCTGCACCCTTTCCCTCCTCTTCCTTCTCCTACTTTTACAACTTCTTCTTCTTCTTCTCCTTCTTCTTTTTCTTGTTGTTGTTGTTGTTGTTGTTGTTGTTGTTGTTGTTGTTGTTGTTGTTGTTGTTGTCGTTGTCAGGTCGCCGCGCTGTCTCCCCTCTTCCTCAGCACACATTTGGCTTTTTATTTACTTATTTATATATTTTTTTACGCTGAATGGAACTTTCACCTCACTCCTTTTTGTTTAACGTAAAAATACCCGGATCTTCTGTACCTCTTTTCAACTTTCCCTTAGCTTACGCCCCTACCCATAGAAACTCTCCTCCCCTCCCTCACTACAGCAACCCCTCCCCATAGCTTCTCCTTCACCCTCTCCGTCTTACACTCTTAGTCTACACCCCGACCCGTTATACCGCCATCTCACCCTTTTTCCATTACAATATGAAAATCTCCCTCTTCACCCTTCGCCTACTTTTTCATGAGCCTGTACTCCTATCTGTTTACCCCACCCTAACTCTCGTCCTCCCACATCAACAAAACCTTCCATCTCCTTCCCTATTTTTCTCTTACCTTTCCTTTAACTTGCACCCCTACCCATCACCTCCTCCTCTTTCCCTTTTTTGCCTGCAATGATTGATTCTCCTTCTCTTTCCGCGCACCTTTCACCCCCCCTTTCCCTTTACACTTAAGCCCCATCCTCCTTTTACTTATAACCTCCATCTCATTCCCTTTCTCCTGCAATAACTAACCCTCTAATACCCCCCATGCACTTTTCCCGCTCCCTTTCCCTTAGCAGCTTGGCCTACACCCTTGCCCAAACACCATCCTCCTTTTCCCAACAACAGTGAAACCTCCCTTCCCTTCCTCCCCTTCACACACACCCCGGCAAGACATCTAACATAGGGACACTTCATGCTCCCCCTTGTAACACGATATCACTTGCAGTTCTTTCACGTGTCTCCACAGCTACCATTCAAGTGTTTCATGCCTTTTTGCGATCGCCCAAGTTTATCACTGTAAGAGATGAAGATTCCCTCCCCCCCACCCCTTCCCCCTGTTGATTTATCCTTCAGCCGTAAACACCCGCCCGAACACACCTCAGGCCTTGGTCACTCATAGACTCGCCTCAGTTTATGGTGCAAAGCTTACGAGTCACGAGGTGTTGGCTTGCCCGTGGACAGTGGATTGAACCTTGCTCCCCTCCAACTCCCCGCCCCTTTCTTGCTCCTCTTGTTGTTGGTTGTTACTGTTGTTACTGTTGTTGGTGTTAATTTTTGTTGTTGTTGTTGTTGTTGCTGCTGCTGCTATTCTCCTTCTCCTCCTCCCCGTCCGTTTCCTTCTCCACCTCCTCTTCCTTCTCCTCTTCCTACTTCTACATCTTCTTCTTCTGCTTCTGCTTTTGCTTCTGCTTCTTCTTCTTCTTCTTTTTCTTTTTCTTTTTCTTCTTCTTCTTCTTCTTCTTCTTCTTCTTCTTCTTCTTCTTCTTCTTCTTCTTCTTCTTCTTCTTCTTCTTCTTCTTCTTCTTCTTCTTCTTCTTCTTCTTCTTCTTCTTCTTCTTCTTCTTCTTCCTATTCTACCTCCTTCCTCTTCATCCCCCTCCCCTTCATCCCCCTCCCTTTCCCCCGTTTCCAAGTCGGGAGCAGCACACAAGTAAACCCTGGTTAGGTCAGGTCGCCGCGCGGTCTCCCCTCTTCCTCAGCACACATTTGGCTTTTTACTTATTTATTTATTACTTTTTACGCTGAAACGAGCTTTACATCTAACGAACACAGCTTTGCATTAATTAATATCTGCCACGTTATGACCCTCCTCTTTCTCCAGCTCCTCCTCCTCCTCCTCCCCCCCTTCTCCTTTTCCTCCTCTTTCTCCTCCTCCTCTTTTTCCTCCTCTTCCTCTCCTCCTTCTCCTCCTACACACACACACACACACACACACACACACACACACACACACTTACATATGCACCCCTCCCCTCCCCCCACACACATATTTACTGATACTCGATAGCTTCCATCCATACCTATGCTCATCTTCCTTTAATTAATGTAGCTCATCGTTTCTCCCTCGCCCTGTCCCGTTCGCGTGCATGTCTCGTGGTGGAGAGGAGAGAGAGGGAGAGAAAGAGGGAGAGGCAGACAGCGAGGACGTCCCTGCGATGAAACAGCTCCACGCACTAATGAAATTCTCTCCATTGTCCTTTGGAATGGACACTTCATTCCAAATTAATTGAAGGTGACCATTTAATTTGCCGAACCCTTCAATTGAGCCACACTAAAAGTTTAATTGTGGCTTATCACTTTCTGCATTTATCTCCCTTTCCCTTCCGCTGTTGATCCGTTTGCCTGTCTGGCGATTTGCATGTCTTTCTTATTTTTAATCAAACATTCAGTCAATCAACCTATCAATCTTTCTCTCTGCAAGCTTGTATGAGTGTATTTATGTATATATGTATGTATGTATGTAACCATCCATGTCTCCATCACTCAATCAATCGTCATCATCCTCATCATCAGCCTGTTTTGTTCCACTGCAGGACATCGACCTCTGCCAAATGTTTCCGTTCGTTTCTGCCTTGTACCTTGTGTTTGCAGTTTCGATGTCAAACTTCCATATATAGATACTTGTAATTTTCACCACAGCATCAGGTGGGCGACCTTCCCTTGGGGCTGTTTATTGTCCATCTGTTGTCCTCTCCCCTGCATGAATACTGTACCTCAACCATTGTTATTTACTTTGTTGGATTCCTGTAGAATATTGGTCTGTTGACTGCCTTGTACTCTGAAAATAAGAGTGCGGTGGAGGAGGGGAGGGGTGGGCGTATTTTTTTTTTTTTTTTTTTTTTTTTGCGAACGCGGGAGTGACCTTGGGTGTGTTCTTACCCCAAAACTTTTCAACGCTAGGAAGGCGGTGGCTGAGTGGTCAGTGTGCGGGCGCGGTGTCCCGGAGGACCCGGGTTCAATTAACACCTATTAACCCGGACTCCAGCGAAATTCGCTCAAGAGGATCAAGGGAGCTCCGGGGGGCAGCTTGGGCCAAGTAAGAATGGTGCCACAGTAAAACACTTGCCCGCGTCAGTAAAGGGCTGGAACCGACAACAGGCCTCATAATGAAAGCCCACCATCGCTATAGGCCCATCAGAGTCGCCGACCTTGTTTTTACTGATAATGCAATAATCTTTGCCGAGTCACAAAAGGTTCTGGTCACAAAAGGTTACTGCACGAGAAGGCAAAGTCATTAGGACTTGGGTCCCCTGGGCCAAGGTCAAATTACTAGTGTTAAAGGCTTACTGAATGAAGCAGTACAATCTGTTCATGCATGTGGCGAGGACAATAGAAAATTTCACATTCCTTGGTAGCGTAGTGGAGAACTATCTTATGTTTTTCAAGCCCATCTTTATGCTGCTCAAATCCCTTAGGCAAGAGTTAACCAGCATCTTCATTCTCTCAGTTCTTTCCCCGGTAAATTTTATAAGAGCCTTGCTTCGTCTGTACATCTACCTTGATACAACTAGAGATTTCCCAGACTCTTCCAAGAGGGAAGTATCGAGACACTTCTCCAGTCGTATTTTTTTTTTTTTTAATTTCAAATTGAATCTCCCTATGTTTGCTTTCAAAGAGCAATGCTTCTGCCGGCCCTTATCCGTTAGTTTTCATTTTGTCCTTGAAAGAGCAAAGGAATATAAGTTTTTTTTTTTTTTGTGTGTGAATACTATATATATATATATATATAGATATATATATATATATATATATAGATATATATATATATATATATATATATATATATATATATATATATATATATATATATATATATATATATATATATATATATATATATATATATATATATATATATATATATATATATATATATATATGTGTCAGGGAGGTAGCTATAGGCATCTCCAGCCAACTGCTGACATTTGCGGTTGAGTTTGCTCCGTTTGATGAGCGTATAATGCGAGTGAGGCTGAAACACACACTGGGCTTCATGTCTCTTGTTGAAGTGTACGCTCCTATCGAGATGCGTGAAACTGAAGAGAAGGAGACGTTCCACGCCAAACTCGACTCCGTATTAGACGAGTGTCCTCCCCGGGACACCCTCCTTGTCTTGGGCGACTTAAATGCTACTACTGGCACTGACAGGGTTGATAACGAGCAATGTGTTGGTCCCCATGGTTCTGGTACCAGGATCATCAACAGCTCTTTCCTCCTGAATTTTGCAAAATCCAGAAGGTTGAGAATTGCGGGTTCCTGGTACCAGAGACCAGAGATGCACCGCTGGACTTGGTATAGCGACGCTGGAGAGGTAGCTAAGGAGATCGACCACATTCTCGGAAGTACTCGTTGGAGGATCCTTCAGAACTGCAGGGTTTACCGGAGTGCTGAGTTCTTTGCAACTGACGACAGGCTTGTTGTTGCAACACTCAAGCTTCATGTCAGGCCAAGAAGAAATATATGTGTATTATATGAAGAAATACGCATCAAAGTGCGGCCTCTTGGGTAAATATTTACCTCATACAAGAAATGAGAAGTCAGACAAATCTGGCGTGGTGTCATGCTCTTAAAATCCTATAGTAGTGGTGGAAGGTAGTGTTGAAAATTTTGACACTCAACATTCCTCCGGCTGGCACGCCACTGCCTCAACACGATGCATTCCTCTGTCCCTCCAATCAGAGAGCGGAGGTTGTTTACACTGCTGCTAAACATATCGTACGCTGCCGGCAGCAAGTACTATACTATTTCATATTTCTAATTTAAATCATAATACATACATCTTTAGCACCTTATAATATTACATTCACTATATGGAACTTTAAAGGAACAACATTGAGCATGTGGCGATTGTTTATGTGAAAAAAAATATTTAAAATTCCTATTTCTTGGATTTCCCCGTTTTTAAATACTGCTATATTCTGTTCAAAGTAAGTATTCCTCTGGCGCCTAAGCAGTGTTTGTAACGCCACACCTGATTGGCTGGCCTCCTCTCTCGGCTCACGACCTGATTGGCTGGTTTCCTCTCTCGGCTCACGACCTGATTGGCTGGCTTCCTCTCTCAGCTCTCGTGGAGACAAGTCACCCATACATGCTTTTGGTGTTAAATGTTATTCTTTTTTATTTACCTTATCTCACATCTTAGACAAGATAAACAATTTCACTTAACACGAAACAGTAATTGTAGATCCTAAATATGCTTGTCACACCTCGGTAAAACAAAAAGTAATTAAATATTGACGACCATAAGTGAAAGAACGGGTCTGAAATGTTTGTACTTATGCTGCTATGCTGCTGCTAATGATGATGATGGTAATGGCAATCAGAATATTAAATAGTAAATTAGTACTAGTTGGCTGGTATGTATTATGTAACGCTTTCCACAGTTACCCACGCCCCTGTAATATCAACTCCTCCAGCCACCCGTTGAAAAAGCTGCAACGCCAACATCGCTCCGCCAGCAGATTCAATATAATACTCTCAATAACGTTATTTTATTTTCTGATCGACTGAATCTCTTATTGACGATACTTTGTCACCTCCAGTTAAATTATTTACTGGCAACTACTGGACATTTCCATGAAGACTGTTATCTTGTATTTGTGGTGCTGGGTGACGCAACACGAGGTAACATTCCTCCGTGTGTAACACTGTAACAGCAAGCCTAGCGCCCAGCACCCCCTTCTGCGTTACATAGTTGGTCCATGTGACGAATAGGCAGAGCTCGCTCGGAATGAAAATCGGCGAATCTTAATAGATCGCCTTTTTAGCGGTCCTGCCACTATTTCGCCACAACACCGCTTCGCCGCTGCTGCACAGCTTATCAGTCCGTCAACATAAAAAGCTCAAAAGTGCAACCAACACGCGGACGTAAAGGAACCAGTGTCTAGGGCAGCGTTTGGCCGTGCGTCCAGAGACAGTTGTGTGTACCTGTGGCTGTGTCTGAAGCTTAATTATTTTTTTTTTTTTTTTTTTTTTTTTTTACGTCTTGGCCTATTGCGCCGGTAGGCTTCTTCCCGGTGGATCCTGATGGTCGGTCCAAAGTTTCTTCCCGGTGGGTCCTGATGGTCGGCCCAGCCCGTTCTGGCGCAGGCGAGTGTTTATAGTGGCGCCATCTTGTATTGGCTCATGCTGCCCTCCCGGAGCTCATCTTTAATCCTAGAATCAAGAGTCCGGGTTGATAGGTGGTCTTCTGGACAGCATGTGGGTAATTTTAAGCCACTCGGAGGCGGCTGAAAAATCCCAGCTTGGTGGCACCGGTCGGGGATTGAACTCGCGTCCTCCTGAACGCGGGGACGTCTTGCTATCTGTTCAGCCACCGTCTACCCTGTGGAAAGAACGATAATTGAAAACCAAGAGATATGGGAAAATTAAAATGGGCTTACGGCTGTTTAGTATAGTAAGAGAAAAGTATAACCGGAGGAAAAGAGAGCCTCGCCTGGGTCTGGGGGAAGGGGAGGAGGACCCCCACACCCATGGACAGGCTCAGATGATGACGGGGGCGCCGCCGCTGCAGAGGGGGAGGACGTCAGCAGGGGCGGCGGGGGCAGCGGTCCTAATTCACATGATGATGATAATGATGATGATGATCCACCGTCCTTGCCAAGGGGGAGGGCGTCGGCAGGGGCGGCGGGGGCAGAGGCCCCATATTCACATGATGATGATGATGATGATGCACCGCCCTTGCCAAGGGGGAGGCCGTCGGCAGGGGCGGCGGGGGCAGCGGCCCCATATTCACATGATGATGATGATGATGATGCACCGTCCTTGCCAAGGGGAAGGGCGTCGGCAGGGGCGGCGGGGGCAGCGGCCCCATATTCACATGATGATGATGATGATGATGATGATGATGCACCGTCCTTGCCAAGGGGAAGGGCGTCGGCAGGGGCGGCGGGGGCAGCGGCCCCATATTCACATGATGATGATGATGATGATGATGATGATGCACCGTCCTTGCCAAGGGGGAGGGCGTCGGCAGGGGCGGTGGGGGCAGCGGCCCCATATTCACATGATGATGATGATGATGATGCACCGTCCTTGCCAAGGGGAGGCCGTCGGCAGGGCGGTGGCAGCGGCCCCATATTCACATGATGATGATGATGATGATGATGCACCGTCCTTGCCAAGGGGGAGGCCGTCGGCAGGGGCGGCGGGGGCAGCGGCCCCATATTCACATGATGATGATGATGATGATGATGCACCGTCCTTGCCAAGGGGGAGGCCGTCGGCAGGGGCGGCGGGGGCAGCGGCCCCATATTCACATGATGATGATGATGATGATGATGCACCGTCCTTGCCAAGGGGGAGGGCGTCGGCAGGGGCGGTGGGGGCAGCGGCCCCATATTCACATGATGATGATGATGATGATGATGATGCACCGTCCTTGCCAAAGGGGAGGGCGTCGGCAGGGGCGGTGGGGGCAGCGGCCCCATATTCACATGATGATGATGATGATGCACCGTCCTTGCCAAGGGGGAGGCCGTCGGCAGGGGCGGCGGGGGCAGCGGCCCCATATTCACATGATGATGATGATGATGATGCACCGTCCTTGCCAAGGGGGAGGCCGTCGGCAGGGGCGGCGGGGGCAGCGGCCCCATATTCACATGATGATGATGATGATGATGATGCACCGTCCTTGCCAAGGGGGAGGCCGTCGGCAGGGGCGGCGGGGGCAGCGGCCCCATATTCACATGATGATATACATACAGGTGACTCGCGAGTCGGGACAAAGACGACGATGAAGACAGGACGAACATACAGGTGACTATGACGGTGGGAGGAGCCGCGAGTCTGACAAAGACAACGATGAAGACAGGACGAACATACAGGTGACTATGACGGTGGGAGGAGCCGCGAGTCTGACAAAGACAACGATGAAGACAGGACGAACATACAGGTGACTATGACGGTGGGAGGAGCCGCGAGTCTGACAAAGACAACGATGAAGACAGGACGAACATACAGGTGACTATGACGGTGGGAGGAGCCGCGAGTCTGACAAAGACAACGATGAAGACAGGACGAACATACAGGTGACTATGACGGTGGGAGGAGCCGCGAGTCTGACAAAGACGACGATGAAGACAGGACGAACACACATGCACACATCGCCGCGGTGGGTCGTGCAGTCCGCGGTGGAGGGTGGTGGCGTAGTCCCTCCTGCTGCTGCTGGCGTGGACGGCCAGGGCGTGTTGAGGGGCGCCGTGGTCGTGGTGGCGACGGCAGTGGCTCGGTGGCCAGGAGCAACACGGCCTCGTGGGGTGGGGGTTCCCCAAGTGCAGAATCGAGGCGGTGCTCTCCTTGGGGCCGCCAGGTCCGGACCAGGACGGGCTCTCGCCACACCGATGGTTGCGTCCAAACCAACAGTTAAACCCAAACAAAAAGAAAATAGATACAGGTGAGGGAGAAATCTTGTGCTAAGGACAATGTAAGATGGTAAAGAGAGGCGAGGGTTATGTTGAGGGGGAGACGGCTGTGTTGATGGCGGCCGATGACGAAAGCGGGAAATTGCTTCTTTCCTCCCTCTCTCCCTTCTTTTCATCTTTTTTTCTCTTCTTCCCATTTCATCATTGCTCTTGCAAGGAGCCATTAAAAAAAGTGTTCAAAGCAGGTGTTCCTCTGACCCCTAGGCAACATTTATAATGACGCTCCTGATTCTTTATAGCATGAAATGGTTTATATTAGCACTGACTCAATATTTCCTGCAAATATCAGTAATATGTGAAAGTGTTACACACATTTCAGACCCGCTTTTTCACTTATACTCGTTCTTATTTGTTTACTTTTTGTTTTAATGAGTTGTGACAAGCATATTTATGGTCTGCAATCACTGCTTCGTATAACGGTGTTAAGTATAATTGCCTAGCCTATCTTGTACAATGTGACTTGAGTCAAATAATATTAGAAACATTTATCACCAAGAGCATGTCTGACTTGTCTGAGTGACTGTCGCCTCCACGAGAGGCGGAGAGGAAGCGAGCCAATCGGGGCGAGAACCGAGGGGGGAGCCCAGCCAATCAAGTGCGTCGTTACAAATGATGCCTAGGCGCCAAAGGAACACTGACATTGAACAGACTATAGTTAGTCAAGGGCGTATTTAGGACCTTGAAACATTGAGAGCTTAGCCCAGCTCAAAATGCTGGGTGGTTGGAGGCGAGAGAAGCGCGGAGTTTTTAGGGTAATTCAGAGGCCTCTCTGACATACATTAGGGCCAATTCGTATGTTATTGTATTTAGCAGTAACACTGAAAATATGGTAAGTGTCACAATAAAGCTTTCAATGTCATTATCAGATTATGGTAAATCATAAGCACATTTAAGCGCTTAAGACTGATGCATCATACATATAAATGTACTGTACAGACAACTTCAAATTAAAATTTATTCTCTCAACTACGTTTACTGCAGAGAACAAGGCACTAAAAACTGATGAAAAGCAATCGGCCGTTTTTGCAATGTACTATAGTAAAAGGGAATATCTGAGTAAGGGAGCATCAAGTAATTAGCAATCAGAAACTACCATTTTTCACAAATCCATCTAGTTTTTTATTAAATCTATTTCGTTACCAAGGAGATTGAAAACTACAGCTCGGCACTCGTACACTTAACTCTCTTGTTTTTGCCCGAAAAAAAAATATGTCTGGAAATTAGACGGCCAACACGTTCAATAAAAGACCCCTTTTTTCAAAAGGAAGATTAAGCAATTCATTTTGTAAATAATATTCATTTTAATGGTAGCCACAACTTAAGTATGAAGAAAAGATAACTGTTCACACTCCAGCGGCAACGGAACGATCGATTTATTTTTTTGCTCTTCTCACCCAAAAATGAAGAAAAAAACACGTTCAGTCTTTAGCCTTATAACAGACGTATTGTTTACCCTTATGTAATCATATCACGATAGTAAATAATGTGGCCTGTCAGGTTTCATCTCATGCAGCCCACTACTCTGCTACTACATTTTATAAATTTAGATGCTGTTTTTTTCTCCTGTCATGTCATCAGCTCCTGCAGGCTGCAAGTTTATTTAATACAGGGTTAAAGACGCATTAAAAGCTTCGTTTACTGTTATGCTTTTAACTTATTTTTATATCAACAAAGTTCGATCTCGTGTAATTGTCACGTAACTATATAATGACCACAGGTTATTGTCTACAACAAAATAACAATAAATTACCTCTTGAAATTCGTTAAATAATAACTGGATCCTTTGGAAATCGGAAAAAAATTACGGTACGTCCCTCGTTCCACATCGAGCTGCTGGAGCAGTTCGGTGCAGTGTGAGCATTTCCCATCATTACAGTATACATAAGTACCATATTTTTTTTTTTTAAGGAGTAGTATGCCTTGTGTGACAAAAAACATTTGAAAACCACTCAGCTAGACTATGGATAGTACTTGTTAGCTGGCTAAAGAGCTCTCTGTTTCACCAACCTGAGCTAACAGACAATGTAAAGGCAGAGGCAGTCTCACTTAAAAATTAATGACTCGCCTGCAATTACAGCAACAGCAGGAAGTAACTCTTCCTCCGCCTGCTCTTGCCTTGCAGGCTGCAACTCATTGCCTTGGTCCCCTTTCTATGTGAAAAAGCTGCTTATAGCCATAGCCTCAGACACAGGTCTTGCTCGCTACTACCAATCAACAAGCTGTCTCGCTCGCACGTGTGCGCGGACCGGGATACTCACCTTGGCTGGCGCCTGACACCACTGCCTGACTGATGGCCGACTGGCGAGTGGCCGTGAATACATAGGAACGTGAACCGGACGGAAACAAATCGTATGATTTCCGTATGAGCTCTATGAAATCTAATTTCTATTACTAACAGCTTTGAAAGAATTAACATTTTGTATTGGTCTGGCCGGGGCTATTCTTGAAAAAAAAGAAATTGAGATCCGGGGCTATTCATAAAACTTCCCCGAAAGCTCAGGCATAACTACGCCACTGCTTGCTGGCGATTGCGAGAAAACTCGTGATCAGGCCGTGGTGAAATACACGCACACACGCACACACACACACAAAAAAAAAAAACATGCATACACACAAAAGGGGTTGATACTATTCTTGCATGAAACACGAAACTAACGTGTTTGTCACGGAACCGTTTTTGATATTTTTCATCCGTGAACAAAAGAATACACTCACCACTCCACCTGCGAA
>NC_066522.1:2316727-2351727 GCF_024679095.1 Eriocheir sinensis | reverse complement strand
TTTCATCTCCTGCTAAATTAGTTTTATCCAGTTAAGGCGTGTTGTATCGTGTCTGCCAGATTATTTCCCCCTCACAGATGCTGTCCATAAACAAGGTGCTGATCCTTCTTCGTATGGAGCATGCATCTCATGTGTGGGGGGGCTCCACACAACCCTCTTGAACATAATGAAGTCAAAGGCTCTTCTCATTAACTCCCCTCCTCATACTGCCGTCTTCCAACTTCTTAGTACCGCCGCAGTATTGTCTCTTTATCTACCTTCTATCGATATTTTCATGCTTATTGCTCTTCTGAACTTGCTAAGTGCATGCCTCCACCCCTCCTACGGCCTCGCTGCACACGATTTTCTACTCTTGCTCCCTATTCTTTCTAAATCCCTTATGCAAGGGTTGATCATCATCTTTATTCCTTTATTCCTTCCGCTGGTAAACTCTAGAACACCCTTCCTTTGTCTGTATTTCCTCCTGCCTACGACTTGACCTCTTTCAAGAGGAGAATATCAAGACACATTCCCACCCCAAATTGACCCTCTCTTTTTGGTGTCTCATTCTTTTTTCTATACGGAAGCGGCGCTTAGTGGACATTTTTTTGCCCTTGAGCTTCTTCCTCTGTTGTAAAAAACATTAGTATTTTTCATTTTTAATAGTATTATCATCATTATAAAAATAAGCTTTTGTCTCGTCATTACAGCAGTTATATTGAAAATTTACAGATTGCAGTTTACGAATTTTCAGAAAACACAAAATGGAGAGGATTGGTTGCTGGGTTGTCTGATTATGATGGACTGATAGGGGTGTGGGGTGGAGGGCAGCGTGGCAGAGCCAAGGCACGGCACACTGCCTCAGTAACATCCTTTTGGTAAGCCACGTGAAGCCGCGTCGAGGCAGCCAAGCCTTATTTTCTGACCCGCGCGTGGGTTATGTCCTGGAAGTCTCCCCCCTCCCCCACTCTTTGCCGTTTATTTTTCCTCTCATCGCGACCTCTTCTCCCAAATCTCTTTCATGATACCATTTCCTTGCCTTTAATTAAATGTTGAGTGCTTCCTGGGAAGTCTATTCCACTTTTTTGTGTTATGAAGTTTCTCATGTTTCCTTTATATTACTATATAGTTCGCAAACTGATTTTTTCCAAATCGTTTTATATTTTGTCTCCATTTTCTCAGCTTTAATTAAGAGAGAGTTGAGTGTTTCCTAGAAAGTCCATTTCCTTTCTTTGTCTCCGTAGTAAAAGTTGCTTATATTTCCTTTCCTTACTTTGTTCTGTTCCATTTTCTTCTTTCCACCGGTGGAGTTTCCCTTCCTGCCTCGCTTCACCCGTACACTGCCACAGCCACTGACCCCCCTCGGTGTTAGGTGTCAAGGGGATTTATGGTGATGACCAGACTGAACGAGATCACCAACTCGTGTTTTACTAAGAAAGGCAATGATTCCAAGAGAGAAACAATAACGCGGCCATTACCACTTTAATCACCAAGGAAGCCACGAAATCACTATAAGAGACGGCATCAACATCTTGCATTTTCTTAAAGCTTCTTGCCAGGGGGAATACAGGGGGGCAGGATATGCCAAGCATCATGGGAAAATCAGCTTCATTAAAAACAAATATCCGCCCGCTTCACCAAGGGGATGAGGCAGCCCTCCTTCCTTCCTTTCTTTCTTCCTTCTTTCCTTTCTTCCTCTCTCTTTCTCATTTCCTTCCTTCCTCCCTCCCTTTCTTCCTTTTTTTCTTTCTTCCGTTCCCTCTTCCCTATTACTTTTTTTCTTCCTCCTCCTCTCCTTCCCATCCTCCCTCTCTGCTTCCTTCTGTCCACCCACCCCTTCCTTCCTTCCTTCCTTTCTTTCTTTCTCTCTTTCTTTCTTTCTTTCTTCTTTCTTTCTTTCTTTCTTTCTTTCTTTCTTTCTTTCTTTCCTTCTTCCACACCTGCACACAGAAACGAAGAGCTTGTTACACGAAACAGACGAATTCACTTTTTTTGCCTGAACGGTCAGTGAGTATGAATAAGGGATAAGGCTCAGTTCGTCTCTAAAGTCTTTCTCTTACTGATAGACATTCAATCTGGATCTAATTTCAGGTGTTCGAAGCACTTCCTGAATCTCTTCACGTGTCAGCCTCACCGGAGTTTCCAATTATACCCCTTGCGGCCATGAAGCTCCTCCAGGCCCTTAATATCTGTATAGGTATGTATTTTACACGTTTTATCCTTCCAAAAATGTCCATTCCTTCATTTTTTCCTACTTTTCTTTCTTGCTTCTCCTTTTCTCTCTCTTTCCTTCACGTTCTGCCTATTTCCTTCCTTCCTTCCTTCCTTTCTTTCGTTCGTTCAACCATTTCTCTCTTTTTCATTTCCTTCATTTCTCCCTCTCCTCTTTAATTCCGTTCTTCCTTTCTCTCTTTCTCATTTCCTTCCTTCCTTCCCTCCTTCCTTTCTTCCTTCTTCCCTTTCTTCCTCGCGCTTTCTCATTTCCTTCCTTCCTACCTCCCTTTCTTCCTATTTTTCCTTTCTTCTTTTCTCTCTTCCCTATTACCTTTTTTCTTCCTTCCTCCTCCTCTCATTCCCATCCTCCCTCCTAATTTCATTCCGTCCACCTACCCCTTCCTTCCTTCCTTCCTTCCTCCCTCTCACTTTTTCCTTTCTTGCCCTCAGCCTTCCTTCCTTCCCTCTTTCCTCCCTTCCTTCTATCCTTCCATCCTTTCTTCTTTCCTCCCTGTCTTTCATACCTTTGTTCTTAACCTCAGTTTTTTCATATCTTTCGTTTTTTTCTTCCTACCTTTAATTTACTTCTTAATTTTAATCTCTTTTTCCTATCTGTCACTTCTTTCTTTCCACCTTCTTCTTCTTCTTCTTCTTCTTCTTCTTCTTCTTCTTCTTCGAGAGAGAGAGAGAGAGAGAGAGAGAGAGAATCATCGTTTCCTCTAAATTGACATCAGTGATAGTAGTGACGTTGGTAGGAAAGTAGCTGTAGAGGCCTCACCGAATTGTTATAGTACCGTACCTAAAAGCTTTAATCTCTCTCTCTCTCTCTCTCTCTCTCTCTCTCTCTCTCTCTCTCTCTCTCTCTCTCTCTCTCTCTCTCTCTCTCTCATTCATGTACAAGTACGCACGCACGCACGCACGCACGCACACACACACACACACACACACACACACACACACACACACACACACACACACACACACACACACTGGATAGAATCTGAAATACATTTGTCGATCATAAAATATTCATCCAACACACTACATTCAATACTCACCTATTTAAAAGGAATTATAAAAATGAATTTAATTATAATGGCTCTTTCTTTGGTTATTTGCTTGTGCATCATGAATATTTAATATTTAAAGAGGTTAAACAGCAGCAGCAGCAGAAACGGTAACAATGTCAACAGCAACAAATACAACGACAACAACCACAGCAACAGCAACATATACAACAACAACAGCAACAACAACGACAATAACAACAATTACAGCAATGTAAAGACAGTTTGTCGTCACTTTATTCCCATCGCTGGCGTGCCGTGTCTGGCTTCCTGCCCAGTACGCTGCCCAGCAGGCGCTCGTTGAGCCCAAGATCTATAGAGTATACTCTATAGACCTTGGTTGAGCCGACTTCAAATCTTTGAGTCCACCGACGACTGCAGATTTGAAAAATCGTCTGCCGAAGCCTTACTCACTGCTGCAGAACGCAGCCGGCAACACTATCCTCCTCGCTGTAGCTGTCTTGGGTGAAGCGGCGCCTCCGTGGGCTGGTGGCTTGGCTGTCGCCTCGTCACCGACGCTGTTCTCCCGTGTGGGGGTAACTGCTGGCTGAAGTTCTATCTCACATTGTCGCTGATGCTGTTTTGTTATGACTTCGTAGTGCTGGAGTCTTCACCGTTGTCAATGGTTTACGACTGCACTACTCCACGCAGGAGGAGTGTCTCACCATCATGATATCTCCCCGTGCAATATTAAGATAAAGTTGGAGGCATACGCTGTAGCAGCGCGTGGCCTCGGTGCTCATCTCCGTAACATTGGCCCTTGAACCTGTGATGGGAGGGAGCCCATTACCCCGGGACACAGGGCCAGTGTGACATCCGGGTTACCACAGTTTACCTCCCCCAGGTTTCCCTAGGTGCCCATTTATCGACCAGCCCGAGAGGGAGGATGAACAGCTGGGTGAGCTGCACGCCGACTGCCCGGGCCGGGATTCGTACCCGGGCCCGCAGAGTAGAAGCCAGGCACGCTGATCACTAGCCCACGGAGGCGTATGCCGTGCAATAAGCCTGTAGCTATTTGTATTGCCTCTGCTTTTGCTAAGCTGACTGTTGTTTTCTTTGTTTATATCAAAGAGGGAGTACTGGACAGTGCGAGTACTTAACGTGCCGCAGGTGTACTTTTCGATATTGTGATTTACTTGTTAACAAACCTGTGGTGGGTTTTTTTTTGTGTGTGTGTTTGCCTTTCCAAACACAACGATCCGTGCTCCGTATTCTGGCAGCGGTGGTGCTAACGTGGCCTTGCATATATCCGGGCCCTTACAAGCCAGCAAATGACACAACAGCACCGCCACTGCCAAGAGCAGCAACAACAACAACACTACTATCACTAGCAACAGCAGTAACTGAAACAACAGCAGCGACAGAAGCAGCAGGACTCTATAACAGCAGCAAAAAACACAACCAACACAACACTACCATACCCATAGCCCCCTCGCCGCCACCGCCATAGAATGGAAGAAGAAACAAGAGCCTCCTTTCTTTCTCTGTATTTCCTTCGACTGATATTCTTTCATGACTCCTTCCGAACAAAAAATAATTATATACTCATCCATTGTGCGTCTTGTATTCATTTCATGGGAGCAGCGCTTTGTGGACTTGTTTTGTATAATGTTGTGTGTCTTTTAGCCTGTCTCCCTTACCTGAAAAAAAATAACTAACAAGATTAAGATTAAGGAAAAGAATAAGCACCACCTCCACATTACTCTTTACATCGACTATTGGCAAGGTTTCTCCCGTATACCTTGTCATTCTTTATTTGTTTGCAGGAGAATAGAAATATTTTAGTTTGCTTTGCTTATTTGCTTCTCATTTCTTTATCTATTTCTCTTCCTTTTCTTTTTTTTGCTGCTCTTTTTATTTTTCATTTTATCTTCCTGCTTTCCTTTCACTCCCTTTCTTCTCTTTCTTCCTTCCTATATTTTGTTTCTTCCGTTTCTGTATCTCCCTTTGTTTCTCGTCTCACCTGAGTGAAAACGAACATATACACACACAAACACACACACACACACACACACACACACACCACACCACACACACACACACACACACAACACCACACGCACACGCACACGCACACACACACTTATCACAGCCTGCCAATGACACTGACAAATGCCGATCAATATGGAGGAGTGGGCGGTGGAGCGGTTTGCAGTGGTCATCAACTACCCTATATCACTCACAGGACACTTCTCTCACCACGACAGCGATACAAGACAACGCAAGACACATGCACGTCATTAGAGGGAAAGGCGAGCACACATAACCCTATGTAGCGGCTCTGGCATGGTGATATAGCCTCACAGCTATAATGTTTGAGGCTGTATGGGTAGGCGGCGCTTTCACACAATAACATTCATGATTTTAAGTTAACAAGAAAGAAGTGCGCTTTGGTATAAGAGCAACAAGCAAAGGACAAGACTTTCCTCTCACCTCGGTATGTCTATTCATCTGGTTTTATTGTAATTTCTATGGGCAACTTTTTTAAACGGGTACATTTTTTTTTCTTCCCATTTGCTTCAGGTTCTCGGTCTCTCCATATTATATTATAGAAGAAACGGTATGCTGTTTTATAATCTACTGTTGTTTTCCTGTGTGTGTGTGTGTGTGTGTAATTCATCTCTTGGTCTGCTGCGGGTCTCTCGAGAGAGAGCCAGCCGTTCCCCTACGGAAGGAGCTCATAGCTCGGTGACCGATCTTTGGGGAGGACTGAAACCACTCACACACAACACACCGCGACAACGAGGTCACAACTCCTTGCCTTACGTCGCGTACCTACTCACTGCTAGGTGAACAGGGGCTACACGTGAAAGAAAATAAACCCAACTTATCTTCACCCGGTCGGGGAATCGAACCCCGGTCCTTCTGGTTGTGAGGCAGACGCTCTAACCACTGAGCTACCGGGCCGTGTGTGTGTGTGTGTGTGTGTGTGTGTGTGTATAACTTAATAATGATCTCTTTCTCATTGCATCCCCCCCCCCCCCCCTCCACACACACATATTCAGCACTCTCGTTCTTGGTCGGAGCAGCAGCAGAAAGCCATCACATGCGCTGCGCCTGTGCCTCTTAATGCCTCTAAGTGGCGTCCTTTACCTCGAGCAGTGGTAGAGGTCCTTTACCAGAAGCCCCCAGTGTGGGCCACATCTTGGCGCGCTGTATGGGCGTGGGGCGGTGTGGGGGGATGGGGTTTGTGTGAGCCTGTCAGTGATGGTCTCGGGTAATAGGCTGGTGTTGTGGGTGGAGTGGACGGACTGAGGGAACGAGGGGAGGAGAAACAAGCATGGGAAAGGGAGAGGGGAGGGGTGATGTTGAGAGGAGGCACATGCTTGGGAGATAGTGAAGGAGTGGGCGAGAAGAGGAAAGAAAAGAGAAACGGGACTGAAGATGGATGGGTTGGAGAGGAGAAATCAGCATGGGAGTCTATGGGGGAGGGAGAGAGGAGAGGGGATGTTGGGAGGACCCACATGCTTGGGAGATAGTGAAGAAGTGAGCGATAAGAGAATGGAGAAGGGACATGGAACTAAGGGTGAGTGGGTTGGGAGGTGAAATATGCATGGGAGTTTGTGGGGGAGGGAAAGAGGAGGGATGATGTTGGGAGGAGCCACATTCTTGGGAGAGAAGGAAGAAGGGACATGGCACTCAGGGTGGATAGGTTGGAAGGAGAAATCAGCATGGGCGGCAGTATGGAGTGTACGAGAGGTGGAAGGGGAGCAAAGGACTGAAGGCGTAAAGGGAGAATGGTGTGACGGGAGAATCAGAGGTGTTGTGTTTGCATTTAACAAGGAGGCAGAGAGATAGTTTGCCGGCAAGGTCGTGTGTGCAGTCCTTTATAGCCTCCTCTGGTCCCCCTCAGAGGCCCTTCCAGCGAGAGGTCTGATGAGGGGTGCTGGGAAAGTGGTTTCAGATTGTGATTGCGTTTAATTTGGTTCACTGTGCCGCCTGATAGACTGTGGGCTTCTTCATAAGTCGGAACAGGAGGGAGACTTGGGTCGATATTCACAGACGCTTCTGCTTCTCACATCAACTATTTCCAAAGATCGAGAAGGAGATCACTCCGGTTCTAACGTCTAATTCGTGTTTTTATAGGTTCATGTTACAGAACAATGGTCAAACTACCTTCAGAGTCATAAAAGTACCCCTGGACATCCCAAGAGCTCCTACGAAAACCTTGTCAAATATGTGTTTGGACACAGAAATGCTTAAAAATAGGGCCTTTGCGAGAGGTTACCTGCAAGGGGAGGTTGGTAGTAAAGGGGAAAAGTCTTTTAAAGTATTAGAATTATCACATCTCTTTCTTCCGTGGACTAGTGGTCATTGTGCCTGGCTACGACTCAGCTGGTTCAGGTTCGATTCCCGGCCAGGGCAATCGGCGTGCTCACCCAGCTGTTCATCTTCCCTTTCGGGCTGGTCGATAAATGAGTACCTGGGGAAACCTGAGGAAGGTAAATTGTGGCATTGCCGGATTTCACATTGGCCCGTGTCCCGGGGTAGTAGTTGGTTCTTACCTACCACAGACACAAAGGCCTCACGGTTCGGAGATGAGCACAGCACCCACGCGCATTTATAGCGTATGACCTCAATTTTACCTTACCTATCTTCTGTGTGGACTGCCTCTTGGCCTGGTGTCTTTCGCCTCGGCAGAAGTTTGAAATTCCGTCCCTTTGTGAGTGGCTGCATGTGAGACGCTGCTGGCGATACGGCGAGAGAGTTTCCCAAGATTTTAATTAGCTGATCACATTATAATGAGTGGACTGCCTGCCTGTCTCCCTGCATGGTATGCTTTGCCGCGGCAGACAGTCAGTCCACTCCTCATTGCTCTCCAGAAGGTCGCCTTTGTCTTCAAGTTGCTCTGAGACTCGAGTGCACTTCGTTCTTCAATAAACCGGGCGGACTGTTGTGCCTCTCCCCTCCCTGTCTGCCCGCCTCAGCCATTCTCTCACAGCAGCCAACATATGCCTCTCCAACAAGCATTTTCATGCAGGCAAGTTTATTATTTTTTTTTTCTCCAGGAACTACTACAACAAGATTTAAGTGATACGTGATCTGCACTAACTCTGTGTGCTGCCGCGTGTAACTTCCCGTTTAAGCCTCGTTGAGTCCCGCCAGCTTAGAAACGGGTGTAAAAGTGAGTCGGGATGAAAGTGGTCGTTATTATCACGCGTCCAAGTAATTCAATGTTTTTTTCAGGTTGGGTAACGAAAGAAGGTTTTGAGACGGTGGATGGAGACAGACCAGCGAGCGCCCGAGACAAAGCCTGCGATATGTAACGCAACAAACCGAGGAGGAAAGAGTTAAGTCCGCTTGTTCCTTGGTCGTGTTTCTTATGCTTTTCATTGCATTTCTTATTCGATGCCTCGCCACACCCCTTCGCTTTTTCCACGGCACGGCTCTTCCTTCGCTACGGTACGTTTCATCTAACCTGCACCTGCACTTGCCGCTGTTCCCGCCGTGTGTTGGAACGCCTCCCTGTAGCCCCGTGCCTCGTTCCGCCTCGATACTGACCTTCCTCACCGTCCGGCCAGGAAACAGACACACGGCGGCGGTCCGTCCGTGCGTGGTGTGATGTATGTGGCGGGCGAGACAGAACATTCGTCTTGTGTAATGGTCCTCCTCAGGGTGCCAAATGAAGCATGTTGCATCGGAGGGACGTTTTTCTCACAAAGACATACGTGGCGTAAAACGTTGGAAGCCGTTGAACGCCACTTTAAATGTGAAGTGAAAATGCCGCTCCTTTTCCCCGAATCCCGAACCTCCTGCTGTGTGGGAAGCAAACCCTCTGCATGGAGGCAAATTGCATACTTCCTTTGCTTTATTACTTTGCTGGAAATTCTAATCTATACGTTTTTTGTTTTTGTTTTTGGCCGACCCCTGCAAGGAAGTCTCCCACATATCTCTGTCTGCAGTGGACGCCTGCCACTAGCTGGTCTGGTCTTCACTACATGACAGTGTTCTTTCCCTACCTCCACTTTTGTAGCATTTTGAGCAATTCCTCGCCCCGCCAGGAACGACGTTTCTCCCATAGGCAGCATCTTCCCTACCTGATGCCGGCACTGGAGATAGCAAAGGAAGATTCGAATAGTTGTTGAAGAAAACTTCAGCAGCTGAAACGCTTCAAGTGGTTTAAGAAGTTTAACTCTCCTTCTTCCATTTACGACGAAACTCCCCGCTTGAAAAGAACGAAAGCCTCCCGTTGAAAGTTTCACGAAAGCAAACATAACGCGGCGGGGGATGGTTTTCATGCCAAATAATAGTAATGGAGCTTATTCAGAACAGCTGTTGGGAAGCGGCACTGTGGGGGCACCATGTAATTAGTGGCTGCCTAAACTACTCTGCCAGCCTCTGTGGGCTGTTGCGGAAACGACCTACATAAACATTTCATTTTAATTACGACTATCGATAAGAAGAAGAAGAAGAAGAAAAAGAAGAAGAAGAAGAAAGATCAGAAAAAAAAAAAAAAGGAAAAAACGAAAAACAAAAATAAGAAGAAACAAAATAAGATAAAGAAAAGTGAAGAGGAATAGAAATGAGAAAGAAAAAAGACGATGACTATGATTATGATGTTAAAAGAATGGAAGGAAAAGAATCGTAAGTAGAAAAGTAACAAATAGATGCCACAACAACAACAACAAAAGCAGCAGCAGCGACACCAGCAGCATCACAATCAGCCCTGAACAACAACAACACCAGGAATACCGAACAAGGGTCCACCGGCACCGATGTTTTTGAAAGCTGACCTGTTACTGGATTGGCTGACTGACTTACTGACTGATTGGCCGGCTAACTGACTGGGTTGTTTGTTGGCTGTATGACTGACCTACTAAATGACGTGCTTGTTGGTTACGGGGATTGTTTGCTGACTGGGTTACTTGCATTCTGACTGGCTGGCTGAGTTTTTGGGTGAATGACTACCTGGCTGAATGGATGATTATCTCTCTGTCTGCATGTTTATATCTGTACGGTCTGTGTGCATATCAGTCAGTCAGTCAGTGTCTTTCTGTCCAGCTGGTTGACTGGCTAATTGGCAGACTGACTAACTGACTCACTCATTCACTCACTCACTGACTAGCTAGGTGGCTGGATGAGTGGCTGGAGGGCTGTATGGCTGTGTGGCTACGTGGCTGGGTGGCTGTGTGGCTGAATGGCAGGCCGGCTCAGTGGGTGGCTGGCTGCGTCTTCTTGATCTCCTCACGTCCAAGTTGGGAGTGCATGGCGTTAGTTTATTTACTTCATTTAAACTTTTACGACAACCTTCCCCGTGCGAGATACCACCATCACCACCGCCGCCTATCCTCCACACCACCAACACCATCTCCTCTCTGTCTCACCACCACTACCGTCCCGAACGCTGCCTATCCTCCACCTCGCCCTCACTTTCACCACCAGCGCTACCACCACCATCTCCTTTCCTCCTCCTCACCACCACCACCACTGCTTTATATCCTCCTCCTTCTCACCACCACCACCATCACTTCATTTTCAGGACCCCCACCATCACCATTATCATTACCAGGATCACTACCCCTACCACCATCACCAGTACCCTTACCACGCCCTCTGCTGCCTATGTTTCTCACTACAGTCTCCAACGCTAACAGAACCACCACCACCACCGCCACCATCACCACCACCACTACCATTACCACACGCTCCAGGCTTTATGCCACTACTGGTCCACACTTTCACCATTACGCCCTGCCCACCACCACTGCCACTCTTTAATTTTAGAATCTGCACTAAAGGTACGTGCTCCCACCATATTCTCCTTCTCTTCCTCCTCCTCCGCCTTCTCCTACTCCTTTACCTTTTACTTCCCCCGTCATTGCATATATTTCTTCTTTCTCTTCTTCCTCCATCATGTAACACCACAACCACCACCATTACCTCCTTCAGTAAAACCATCACCATACAGCACTATACCATTAGCCCCACCATAAAGCAACAACAACAAAAACAACAAAAAATTACATTAACTACAACAATAATAACAACAGTAAAAACAACAAAACAACACCGACAACGGCAACGACAACATCAACAGTATAATATAAACAACACCAGTAGACCAACAATGACTACAATAACAACAAAATTAACAACAACAATAACAACCCTTCAGGAACAAGAAGAAAAGGGAGAAGGGAGGATGAAGAAGATAAATATAACAACCAACAACAACGACAGCAACACCATCATCAATAATACCACCACCATCACCACCATAGCCACCACAACCACAACCACCACCAACAACAACCACATCAACAGCCCCACCGTAACCCTCGGCCCGGCCCGCCTCGACTCCGTATTTCTCTTCAGGAACATTAAACTCTCCCGAATATTCCTCCTCCCGTCACCCTTGGACCCGCGTGCCCTCAGACCCTTTTGCCCTTCCTCCCGCCTTCCCTCCCCTCTCCCGCCATCCCTTTCTTCGTCCCTCCCTCCTGCTCTTCCACCCTCCTCGCTCTCCTCCCAACCGCTCCACGGCCCGACTACGAGTTAATTCTTCATAGCCCAAATTAATTCGTGTTTCTGTGTTATTGTATATTAAGCCGCTGCGTGTGTGGGGGTTAGAGTGGGTGGGTAGGGAAGGGTGAGGGCTGGGTTGGTTGGGTAGGGGAGGGTGTGGGTGTGTATGGAGTTGAAGGATGCCCATAACATCTTAATTGTATACCTCCACGCGGAGTACAAAATCAACAAATACATAATTATACCGACTCACTAGGGAGGATGTAGTGAGAAGCTAGGGCAGTGATGGCTTCAGTGAGGCTCGTAAGCAAGGCAGTCAAGACCTTCATTCCGTGGGAGATGAAACGCTCCGCCTCGCGGCACAGGAAATGTTCGTGCTCAGGAAACTTAACGGGCCGACCCGAAGCTGTTGGTTAATTGCTTTACCGGGACGCTGCCTTCCTCCCCTCGCGCGTCGGCTGGACGGCTGAAGGTGTAGGTGGCTATGGCGTTCGTTCAAGAATAAACTAAATCTCAACAACATTCCCTCCCTCCTGGTCACCCCCCGGAGTCAGGCCACGCTCCGCTGCCCCGTATCACACGCCGCTGTGGCTGGGAGCGCCTCGCGGCCCCAGTGATTAATGGTGGAAGCAGCAGTCCACTTCTCCACACTCTTGAGGCAGAAGTCGAGGCGGCTGTGAGGCAGAGGTGGGCGCGGTACTGAAAAATCAGTAGTGCGGTTGCGGTAGTGCGGTACTTTTTCCGGAGTAGTGCGGTTGCGGTAGTGCGGTTCCATTTTTTTTCTTTCCCAGTGCGGTACGCGGTGTGCGGTACTGCGGTAGCGGTAATCACTAGTCAATATAAAAAAAATACTTCAGTGCCTATCCTGGCTATCCATTGACTAACTAATAACCTGTGAAATTAAAAAAAAAAAAAAAAAAAAAAAAAGGAGGACTGGGGGAGGGAGAGAAAGAGGTAAGGGAGGAGGAAGGGGGGGACAGGGGAGTAGAGGACGGGAAGGGGAGAAGGGGAAGGGAAGGGAATGCAACTTTCAGAGGGAGGAGGGAGGGGACAGGGAAGGGTGAGGTGGAGATCAGCGTCATGTGAGAGAGGAGGAAGTGGGGGGTGGGAAGGAAGGAAGGGAGGGTGGTGCGACAGCTGCAGCAGCACTAGCCAGGGAGGAATGGAAGGGAGGATATGGGGGAGTGAAGGAGAAGGGAAGGAGGGGAGGAATTCTCCGGCGTTTGAGCGAAAACGAAAGATTACTAATATAGGAAAGTCATGACGGGAACAGTGAAACATTATTCAAACTGTCCAACATATTAAGACAAAACACATCAACTGCAATTGGTAATAGCGAGACCTCGACCGTGGGAAAGCTTTAAGCACTGGCGTCTCAGGCCTCAGCGAAGAAACCACGTGGAAATTTCAACGAGGAGATAATTATAATAATAATAATAATAATAATAATAATAATAATTATTATTATTATTACTATTATTATTATTATTATTATTATTATTATTATTATTATTATTATTATCATCATCAAACAATATTGATCTTGGCTACATTGAAAAGAGAGAGAGAGAGAGAGAGAGAATGATAAAATAGAGAAGTTACAATGAAGTTAAAAACAGATATAGTATGTAGCCTACTATGGTCTATGTTATGCATCAAAGAAAAATTTGTACGGGACATGAAATGGACCGTATTGGCTATACAGGCATTGCCACATGTGGCCACTCAACTCCGAGCTGAATTTTCCATAGAGTTCAAGTTATAGACTAGAGTGCGTCTGAGGCTGTCTCAGGGATACACGGCCATGATGCCGCCGTCGCTCCAAGCCGATGATTGCACACACTTCACTCCTACCCGATTTCAGTTTTTCTCCATGTCAAATAGTAGTCAGGAAATTAGGTAGGTGTAAAGTGTATGCAGTCGTTGGCTTAGAGCGGTGGCGGCACCGAGGCATTGTATCCTGGAGGCAGCCTCAGACGCACTTTAATACATAACTTGAGTTCTATGGAAAGTATTGCTTTGACAGTTCACTGAATGGCCACGTGTAGCGCTGCCTGTATAGCCAATACAGTCCATTGAGCGGCGATCATGTTAGTGCTTGCTTGTACTGTTGTACACTGCCATGTACAGTCATCGTCAGAGGCAGTCATGGCGCGCCGCCTTGGGTTGAGTGATGAACAGATTTACTCTGCGTTATTCATTTAGTATTTAATTTTGAACAATAATTGAAAAGTCAGAATGAGTGAATCACTGATTCTGATGACTGATACCGTTGACTGATTCAGTCCGATTCACTAGCTGTAAAAAAATTTAAAAAATTAAACATTTCTGTGAGCATGCCGCGCTGCAAATGTCGTCTTCGATAGTTTTCTAAGTACCGCAAGAAGTACCGCAGGATTTTTTAGTGCGGTCCGCGGTAGTGCGGTATTTTCAGAAAGTTTGCGGTAGCGCGCTAGCTGCCTCATTCTGACTCAACGTCCTCACACATCCCCACAGTGAGGTTGTAGCAATGGGTGACTGCATAGATATCAAAGATACGTTTTTGCGATGGCTAGGTAAAGACTATGACTGCTGTTGATGCCTAGAGTCAGACTCAGCAATGAAATCCAGTTGGGCGGGGCCCGCTCGAGGAGTCCCGTGGCCATAGCGCTGCCAAATTTGGCCTTTGCAGTAAGGACAGCTATCGGAGTAGCTGTCATCGCGCGTGGAGGTGAGGGAGTAAGTGCCATAGCGTCGTATTACAAGACATATCGCCACCCAAGAACACATATTTGACAAGGCTGTCGTAGGAGTGGCGGGCATTTCCAGGGGTAGTTTTATGACCCTGGTGGTAGTGAGTCTTCTTCTGTACCATGAACCTGAAGAAACACTCATTAGAACCCGACTGACCCCCTCTTTGACCTTTAGAAATAGGTGAAGTGAGAAGCGAGAGTGTCTTATAATACCAACCGTGTCCTTGATCGCTGACAAAGTCGGAGCTGCCTTGTACAGGCCTACCGGCCTCTTGCAGACTCCTACGTTCTTATGTTCTTATGTCGCGTGTTATGGAATTTATACAATTCATTGCTATTATTCTAAAAAGCGACACATTCATAGCACTATATAGATTTATTTAATATATACAGGATATGTAATACACGATTTTAGATAGTAAATATAGCTGACGTAATATGAGAGAGAGAGGGTGTTGTATTGCTGATGATGCGACGTCGCTGTGGCGAGGCTCGGGCCCCACCCGAACGAACTTCATATTAGTCTAACTGTAGGGTTTCGAGCTTCGACCGCGGCACAAGAGTTTCAGCTCAGGCTCATATGCTATTCACATCAATAAACTCCCTGCACTGGTAGTCAAGAAAGCCAAGGTCACGCCCGAGGATGGATTTGTAAAAGAAATAATCCACTAAATAAAATATACAACCGACAACTTTGAGGCACACGTTTTGCTGCCAGTCATCTGTGGATGCAAATCATATACTGCATATGTGAGGTAAAATATGTTTTATCATTAAATTATTTCCGTTGCGTTCATTATTTTACTCACTAATTAATTTTCACGTAATAAACCCGATGGAAATTCAGACCTTCCCTCCCGCCTGCCCCCCCTTCCCCAATTAAAAAAGTGCGGGTGTGAAGCTGAGCCGGCGAGGCGCGCCAAACGGCCGTGGCGGCGCCATTCAGGCCCGTGAAAACCTCGGCCTCGCACCTTTAGTACAATATCCGCATCACATGTTGCTCCGTAATCCCAGAGATCGCCCTACCCGGGGCGACTGTCGGCAAAAAGCAGAGCTGCCGTGATTAATGCGGCACACTAACACGCTCCTTCAGCTCGGGAAGAAAAATCTGTTGATGGAAAATCAGAAGCACCGCGAGGGCCGGCAGCGATGAGATGCCTTCACGGGACTCTAGTTTGTTTTATATAATAGAAATAGATATTGCAGAAATAAGAAAAATGAAAAGCGATGCACAAAATATCACATAATGTAAAGGCAGTATTATCTAGGAATTCAGTCAATCATTCTCTTGTGCCGTGAACGTTACGGGTCAAGTGTTATTTGTTTATAGAAAAGGAATCAGCTCAAGGTCATAAATAATTTTTTTTTTTTTACAACAAAGGAGGCAGCTCAAGGGCACACAAAAAAAGAAAACAATAATAAAAAAAAAGCCCGCTACTCGCTGCTCCTAAAGTAAAACAAAAGAGGTGGCCGAAAGGAAGATCAAATACAGGAGGAGAGGTGTCCTGATACCCTCCTCTTGAAAGAGTTCAAGTCGTAGGCAGGAGGAAATACAGATGAAGGAAGATTGTTCCAGAGTTTACCAGAAAGAGTGAAGATGCTGGTTAACTCTTGCATAAGGGGTTTGGACAGTATAGGGATGAGCATGAGTAGAAAGTCGAGTGCAGCGGGGCCGCGGGAGGGGGGGAGGCATGCAGTTAGCAAGTTCAGAAGAGCAGTCAGCGTGAAAATATCGATAGAAGATAGAAAGAGAGGCAACATTGCGGCGGAATTTAAGAGGTAGAAGACTATCAGAATGAGGAGGAGAGCTGATGAGACGAAGAGCCTTAGCCTCCACTCTGTCCAGAAGAGCTGTGTGAGTGGAGCCCCCCACACATGAGATGCATACTCCATACGAGGGCGGACAAGGCCCCTGTATATGGACAGCAACTGTGCAGGGGAGAAGAACTGGCGGAGACGGTACAGAACGCCCAGCCTCGAGGAAGCTGCTTTAGTAAGAGATGAGATATGAAGTTTCCAGTTGAGATTTTGAATTAAGGATAGACCGAGGATGTTTAGTGTTGAGGAGGGTGATAGCTGGGTGTTGTCAAAGAATAGGGGATAGTTGTTTGGAAGATTGTGTCGAGTGGATAGGTGGAGAAACTGTGTTTTTGAGGCGTTGAAGGACACCAGGTTCTTCTTGCCCCAATCGGAAATAATAGTAAGGTCTGAGGCTAAGCGTTCTGCAGCCTCCAGCCTTGAGTCGTTAAGTTCCTGAAGGGTGGGTCTTCTATTAAAAGAAGTTGAGTAGTGCAGAGTGGAATCATCGGCGTAGGAATGGATAGGACAGTTCGTTTTGGAAAGAAGATCATCAATGAACAACAGAAAAAGAGTGGGAGATAGGACAGAACCCAGTGGGACACCACTGTTAATAGATTTAGGGGAAGAACAGTGACCGTCTACCACGGCAGAAATAGAACGGTCAGAAAGGAAACTGGAGATAAAGGTACAGAGAGAAGGATAGAAACCGTAGGAGGGTAGTTTAGAAAGCAAAGAGTTGTGCCAGACCCTATCAAAAGCTTTTGATATGTCCAGCGCAATAGCAAAAGTTTCACCGAAACGGCTAAGAGAGGATGATCAAGAGTCAGTTAAGAAGGCTAGGAGATCACCAGTAGAACGCCCCTTGCGGAACCCATACTGGCGATCAGATAGAAGGTCAGAAGTGGAAAGGTGCTTTTGAATCTTCCGGTTAAGGATTGATTCAAAAGCTTTAGATAGACAAGAAAGTAAAGCTATAGGACGGTAGTTTGAGGGATTGGAGCGGTCACCCTTCTTAGGCACAGGCTGTATGAAGGCATACTTCCAGCAAAAAGGAAAGGTATATGTTGACAGGCAGAGGCGAAAGAGTTTGACCAGGCAGGGTGACAGCACGGAGGCACAGTTTTTAAGGACAATAGGAGGCACTCCATCAGGTCCATAAGCCTTCTGAGGATTGAGGCCAGAGAGGGCATAGAAAACATCATTTTGAAGAATCTATATAACAGGCATAAAGGAGTCAGAGGGGGGATGAGTAGGAGGAATATGCCCAGAATCGTCCAGAGTGGAGTTTTTAGAAAAAGTTTGAGAGAAGAGTTCAGCCTTAGAGATAGATGAGACGGCAGTGTTGCCGTCCGGACTGAGGAGTGGAGGGAAAGATGAAGAAGTGAAGTTGGAGGAGATGTTTTTGGCTAGATGCCAGAAGTCACGGGAAGAGTTAGAGAAAGCAAGGTTTTGACATTTTCTATTAATGAAAGAGCTTTTGGTTAGTCGGAGAATAGATTTGGCACGATTTCGGGCAGAAATGTAAAGTTCATAATTAGCATTAGTTTGAAGGCTCTGGTACCTTCTGTGAGCTACCTCTCTATCATTGACAGCACGAGAACAAGCGTAATTAAACCAAGGCTTTTTAGCGTGAGGAGTAGAGAAAGAACGAGGAATGTATGCCTCCATTCCAGAGGCAATCACCTCTGTGATGCGCTGAGCACACACAGAGGGGTCTCTATCCTGGAAGCAATAATCATTCCACGGGAAATCGGAAAAGTACATCCTCAGGTCGTCCCACCTAGCTGAAGCAAAATGCCAGAAGCATCGCCTCTTCGGTGGGTCCAGAGGGTGTACAGGAGCGATAGGACAGGATGCAGAAATAAGATTGTGATCGGAGGAGCCCAACGGAGAGAACAGTTTGACAGAATAAGCAGAAGGGTTTGAGGTAAGGAAGAGGTCTAGAATGTTGGGCCGATCTCCAAGACGGTCGGGAATACGTGTAGGGTGCTGGACCAACTGCTCTAGGTCGTTGAGGATAGCAAAGCTGTAGGCTTGTTCACCAGGATGGTCAGTGAAAGAGGATGAAAGCCAAAGCTGGTGGTGAACATTGAAATCTCCTAGGATGGAGATTTCAGCGAAGGGAGAGTGGGTCAAGATGTGCTCCACTTTAGAATTCAAATAGTCAAAGAATTTGACATAGTTGGTAGAGTTAGGTGAGAGATAAACAGCACAGATGTATTTAGTAATAGAATGACAATGAAGTCTTAGCCAGATGGTGGAAAATTCAGAAGAGTCAAGGTCGTGGGCACGAGAGCAAGTGATGTCGTTGCGCACGTAGGCGCAACATCCAGCTTTGGATTGAAATTTAGGATAGAGATAGCAGGAGGGAACAGAGTAGAGATTGCTGTCAGTAGCCTCAGAAACCTGTGTTTCGGTAAGGAAGAGAAGGTGAGGTTTAGAGGAGGAGAGATGATGTTCCACAGAATGAAAATTAGAGCGAAGACCGCGAATGTTGCAGAAACTGAGAAGAAAGAGGTTCGAGGAGTTATCAAGACACCTCTCGGGTCGGCAGCCAGAAGGGGAGTCCTCCCTGGGGGAATTTGTGGTCCCCCCCCAGGCGGGGACTCCGAGGCTTGGTGTATGTGCGCCATTTTGAAATTTTTATTTTGGGAAAAGGTGTATATGTTGTGTGAATGTAGTGTGGTGTGGATAAAGAGAGGATCTGTCTTTAGAGAGCATGCTGAACTACTCTCCGGTGTTGGTGAGACAATAGGGAAACGGTTAGTGAGGACATGGGAAGGGTCTTTGGAGGGCTTCAGCTCCCTTCTCACTTCCCATATATACCTCACCGGGAGTGGCTTGCGCCCGTTCGGTAGGTGTCTTCCTACCTACTCCAGCAGCAAATGAAATATGAAAACAAAACTCCCTCTAAACACTACTCCTATAAAAGAAGAGGAGAGTGGCCAACAGAGAGGTCAATTTCGGATGGAGAGGTGTCTATCGTGTCTTGAATCTCCTCTCTTTAAAGAGGTCAAAACGTAGGCAAGTGGAAATACCGATGAAGGAAGACTTTCAGAGTTTAGCAGTGAAAGGGATAAAAGAATGAAGGTACTGATTGATTCTTGCATAAGGAATTTGGACAGTATAGGGATGAGCTGGAGTAGAAAGTCGAGTGCTGTGGGGTCGCGGGAAGGGGGAGATGCATAAAGTTATAATCTGTTCGGAGCATGAAGTCGGTTCAAGGTGTGGCAGATTCCAGAATTCCCATGAGTGCAGCACTGCCAGTTCGACCGCCAATTATCAGATTAGCACTCTCTCCCGGCCTACCCACCCACAACCCACCTGTTTATCTCTCTCTCCCTCTCTCTCCCTCTCGACCCGGGGGAGGGACCTAGGGGGACACACCGACCACCACCACCACCACCACTACCAACACCACAACGTGGCAACATGGGAAAAAATCCCTGCCACATGTCATAGAATTTATACAAATCCTTGTTATAATCCTAAACATCGACACTCATTGTACTATGTAGCTTCCTTTACTATATACAGAATATACAAAATATCGCTTTCAAATAGCACATGGATGGGAAATAAGAGAGAGACGCATGTACAAAGGCTGATTTGGCAGCATGGGTAGAGGTAAACGACGATACCAGCTCCACCCTGAAACGACTTCTTGCTCTGAACAGACTTATAGCAAGTTCAGAAGAGTACTTAGCATGAAAATATCGATAGAAGATAGAAAGGGAGGCAACATTTCGGGGAAATTTAAGAGATAGATGAAGACTGGCAGTGAGAGGAGGGGAGTTGATGAAACGAAACGCCTTTGACTCTGCTCTTTGTGACAGGGCTGTGTGTGAGGAGCCCTCCCAAACTTGAAATGCGTTATGGCGATGAGTTAGTCATAAATACTTAGGCTTGTCGTTTTTACTACTCGTGCACTTTAGCAGATTTTTTTTCCTATATTGTAGGGCCATGTTTCTTATATCGAATGTGCTTTAGCAACTCGGTCCGTATGTTTCATGGCAATGGCAATAAACATTAAATAAAGTATATAGTCAAAGTACGTATATTGTTAGGAATTAAGAGTTGTTCGCGAAGTAAGGGTAATCCAGTTGAGAAACGGAGCGTTCGAAATTAGCAGTTGCGATTCGCATGTTATAGAATCATAAGAGACGAGGGAGCTCATATTTGCCCCGCGCTCGCAGCCAGCTGTTAGGCGCCGAGAAGGTAAGACCTCAGTGCACAATCTTTCTGCTGGAGTTTCATGCGTGCAACGGGCAACTACGTCTCTACATTACCTCAACTTTAACTACTAGGCCGCCACACCTTAGCCGACCCATCTCAGACAAACTGTTCTGAAAACCCTCAAGCATAGATAAGTGACCCATTATCTCGTACTTTTGGGCCCATTAGGAAAGGATATTAGTAGGTGCTTATTTGGGAGGAACAGCCTGGAAACTACTAAAAGGTGAGTCGGGGTGTGTGATTCTGGCTGTATATGTGTATTGCGTACAATAAATTGGCAATAATATATAGTTGTATCGAGGTTGTTACATTCACCGCTTCATCCGCCACAATGTCTGCCACTTTCCACAACCAACGAGCCATTCATCAAAATTAGTGAACCTTTGTCATGGTTACTCGAAATTTCCTTCTAAAATCTTCGCTGTCTAACCAGCACATAACTCCTCTCTCCTCTCCTCTCCTCTCCTCGTGCTACCGGGATTGCCAATTCCGACAGTGTGTGATCATCTTTAAGAACAGAAATGGCAGAGATGGGTTTCCAGACTTAAACTTACCCTCCCGCCTTGGAGCCTTGACGGCGTAGCTGCAGAAAGCACCCGCCGCGCCGCACCGGCTAAGTCTGCCCGGAAAAGACTCTCATGCACCAATAGTTGAATACGAATGAAGGCGGGGACAAAGGGGATGCTGCAGAGAACATATAGCCATATTCTTAAACAACCCGGCGCCCAAGCGCACACAAGTGAGACTTTCGTAGCAGTTCTGGTCATTTGCAGAAGTAGTTTTATGACCCTTTTTGTAGTGTGATCATTCTTTTGTACTATGAACCTACTAAAACACTCATTAGAACGTGATTGATCTCCTTTTTCAACCTTTGAAAATAGTTGCTGTGAGGCGAAAGCGTCTGAGAATACCGAGTATAGAAGGATGCTTTCAATGTTTGTTTTTTTCTTCTTTTGTCAAATATTAATGGGATAAGGAATTTGGGGTTCAGGAAGAAATATGAAAAAGAAGGAAGGTATTGCTTAATCTCGGCGACTTTGGCCTCGCTGGGAGCGGATGGTGATGCATTTTTACTAGTAGTGGCCTTGCTGCTCGTCGCTTTTCCCGGCACCACAGCCCCGACCCGGTGGTGGCAGGAACAGCCTCGCCACAGCCTCCAGGCATAAGAAGCCAGAACAACCTGTCACCGCCGTGCCGCCGGCCATCATCAGTCTCCTTCCTCCGTGGCCCGGCAGGTGCACGCAGCGCTCTGTCCTGTGTGGTTACCGAGGCGGTTTCTTGAGGGGATTGCGGTAGCGCTAAGCAAGGCCAAGGCGCTGAGGTTGTTGGCAATTGCTGACACGGAAGAAGAAAGCCGTAAAGAACAAGAAAATAGCAAGAAAACACGAAGAACAGGAAGAAAAGAAAAAGCACGACAACAATAGAGAAAGAAACTTATGAAAAAAATAAGAAGAAAAGAGGAAAAGAAAGTTGGAAGTAAAGGAAGAAAGGCTCTGGGACATAAATGAGATAGATGTACAGGCTTTGCACCGCCAAAAAATATATTTAGCAACATTAGGATAATTCATGGATCTCTTCGGACGCTTCCCGTTTAATTAATTCATCATGGCCACACCGGAGGCGGGATGACTAATGACGGATAAACTAACTAACCTGTCGAATGTGTAGCGTGTCCCGCCGGGTAATTATTTATGATCCCGTGGTGATGAATGACCGTGATGTGCACTGCTAGATTTATATTAGTAGTTAGTAGCAGTAGTAGTAGCAGTAGTAGTATTAGTAGTAGTGGTTTTAATTATTATTATTATTATTGCTTCTGCTGCTGCTGCCACCTCAGACCCAACATCGATGGCACCTTCCCTCCACAGTGTGCCCCCTGTAACAGAACGCTTTCTATCGGTCACATCCTTTTGCACTGTGGAGAATACGAAGGGGCGCGTCGGCCTGTCGTGGATTACTGCGAGAGGATGGGCGTGCCCCTCGTCCTCTCATCCCTGCTCGGGGACGGTCATCCGGGTGTGATCGATACGCTGATGACTGTCCTGAAGGAGACCAACTTGATCAGCGAGTTATGATTTACGTCATGTATTTTGATGATGGTAATAATTTCTTAGCGTATGAGTATGACTGAACGTAACGGAGGCTGTATGAATGGTGTACTTGTTATGTACAAATATTGTAGATATATATATTAAGTATATGTATATATCCCCTTCCCCATGTCCCTTGTCCTACTAACATAGCTTTGTGATAGGACCAATACTAACACTGTGTGCATTATATGCCTGTACGTATGGCTGAGTGAATGGTGTGTATGCTTTAGGATGTTAAATAAAACTGAAAAATAAATAAACCTCTAAAACCTGAAAAAAAAGGCTTTTAACCATTAAATTGGCTTAATAGCCACGATCGGCTGATGGCAAAAAAAAAAAAAAAAAAAAAAAAAAATTCTCTCTCTCTCTCTCTCTCTCTCTCTCTCTCTCTCTCTCTCTCTCTCTCTCTCTCTCTCTCTCTCTCTCTCTCTCTCTCTCTCTCTCTCTCTCTCTCTCTCTCTCTCTCTCTCTCTCATTGCTACAACAGATTTGCCATACTGGAGGAGGAGGACGAGGAACAGAGCACCTTCTTGGTCGGTGACTCTATGATTCGCCATCAGGTGGTTGAATTCTGTGGCAGAGTCCCCCGTCGTAGGCGTAATTACTGTTATCCTGGAGCTGGTGTTGACGACATCACAGCTGCCCTGGACGAGGTCTCCGCTGTGGCCTCTAATGACTCACTCTTTGTTCTCCACACAGGTACAAACGACGTCACCACGACCCGGTCTGAGGAACTGCTGGACAAGTACCGTAGGCTCATCCAGCAGTATAAGACTAAATCCCCTAATATTTTGATTTCAGGAATTCTACCACGGACATGGGATGAGGGCGACTTCTACAGTAAGGCCTTCAGCCTCAACAACCGCCTGCAGACTCTCTGCGGAGAGCTTGACGTCGAGTTCTTTAACGCCTGGAACGATTTCTACGGCCAGAGTAGACTTTTCCAAAGGGACGGCATACACCTGTCCCCCATCGGGGCAGCCAGATTTGGAAGGCTCCTCAACAACGCAGTACGTAACGCCCGAACAACAAAAAACGACTCTCAGCCACGTCCTTCCATCCCGCCCGTGTAAATAGACACCATACACCGCAACAGACTCGTAACATTGAACCCTCCAGTACCTCTATTACCAAGCTTCAAGATAACCTAAGAGTCCTTAGTTTTAATGCGCGTAGCCTAAGAAACAAGTTTGATGAACTGCGATGTCTTGCTCTGACAGAAAACTTTGACGTAATTGCTATAACCGAAACATTTATCGACACCACTAATATTGATTTAAGTTCCGAATACAACATAGATGGCTACAGATTCTTCAACAATGATCGTGTAAACCGTAGAGGGGGTGGTGTCGCCCTTTTGTCAAAAAGCTACTTGCAACCTACTGACAAAACACCAAGAAACAGTAACGTTGAACATTTGTGCGTGCGAGTAAACATTGCAAAAGTCAATTTAAATATATCTGTCACTTACAGGCCTCCGGGGCAATCACTTGATGGTGATCTTGAAATGTACAGCGTCTTAAGGCAGTCACTTAATAACAGCGACTCACTGATACTAGGAGACTTTAACCTCCCCCATATCGACTGGGCGACACTGTCGGGTACAGAAGGTGAGTCCCATAGAATGATCGAATTTCTAGAGGAAAATTATCTAAGCCAAATGGTTTCTGAACCAACTCGACAAAATAACATACTTGACCTTGTTATAGCGACCCAAGATAACCTAGTCAGTAATGTCACGGTAGGAGAACACCTCGGTTCCTGCGACCATAAACTAGTGCGCGTTGACATTAGAGCTCAAACATCGGTGACTGAAAATAAAGTTAAGGTGCCCAATTTCAAAAGAGCCAACTTCGTAGAAATCCGACGAAAACTAATAGATATGCAACTATCAGATGACGGCAATGCAGAGGACGCCTGGCTAAACTTTAAAATCACTTACTCACTCAGCAGGACACATTTGTACCCTTGTGCGAGAAGCGAATTAACACTAATAAAGTCCACCGTGGTTTAATAGCGAAATTAAACACTCAGTCAAGGAGAGAAAATTGTCTTACAGGTTAAAGAAAGACCAAAGCACGCCCGAAAACATTAGACTTTACAATGATGCAAGGCGACGAGTAAAAAGATTAGTGCATCAGGCAAAGCGTAGATATGAAGAAAATATTGCAGCCAACTGTAAAAATAATCCGAAATCCTTCTTCAGTTACATAAACAACAGAAAGGCGATCAGAAGTGGAATTGGACCTTTAACAAACAGCGACGGTGCACTAGTGACTGACAGCCAACACGTTGCAAACCTATTAAATAAATACTTTTCCTCGGTGTTTAATAATAACAGTCCTCCCACCACCACCACCAACACCAGTACTAATGTAAATCCCGAGCATGCATTGTCTAACTTTGAAATAAAACCCGATGAAGTCCTTAAAGCCCTCAAATCACTTAAAACAAATAAAAGTCCTGGACCTGATAAAGTACATCCAACTCTGCTGAAAGAAACAAAGAGCGAAATACTCTCCTCCCTCACAACCGTATTCAATATGTCCTTGCGACAAGGCATTGTCCCTTCAGATTGGAAAAAGGCTAACGTGACACCGATTTTTAAGAAAGGAGACAAAAAAGTACCAGGTAATTACAGGCCCATTAGTCTAACTTCGGTTGTAGGTAAGCTACTTGAGGGCATAATTAGAGACAAAATTGTGAGTTACCTTGAAAGCCACTCATTAATTGGGGACTCACAACATGGCTTCCGAAACAAAAGATCCTGCCTGTCAAATCTATTAACCTTTTATAACGAACTCTTCACTGTTTATGACGTAACCAAATCACTGGACGTAGTCTATCTTGATTTCCAGAAAGCGTTTGATAAAGTCCCGCATCATAAATTACTTTACAAATTAAAGCAAATAGGTATTGACGGTCAGGTAAACCAATGGATCGCGAATTGGTTGAGCAACAGAAAACAACGAGTAGTGATTGACGGATTTAACTCAGAGTGGGCGCCGGTCACTAGTGGCGTCCCTCAGGGCTCGGTTCTTGGCCCAGTGCTCTTCATTATTTACATCAACGACGTGGATGTTGGACTCAATAACCGCATTAGTAAATTTGCAGACGACACAAAGATTGGTAACTCGGTTCTCACTGACGAAGACAGGCAAAGCCTCCAAGAGGATTTGCACAAAATTTCAGCTTGGTCGGATAGATGGGAGATGCCCTTTAACGTAGACAAGTGCCAGGTCCTTCAAGTTGGAACGAGGAATAAGAAGTTTGATTACGAAATGCGCGGCGTTAAACTCAAAAGCGTTCAATGCGTCAAAGACTTGGGGGTCAAAATCGCGTCAAACCTCAAATTCTCACAGCAATGCATCGATGCAGCAAATAAAGCGAACAGAATGTTGGGCTTCATTAAAAGAAACTTTTTATTTAAGAATAAAAATGTAATACTCCCGCTCTACAACAGTTTAGTCAGACCCCACTTGGAATATGCGGTACAGTTTTGGTCTCCCCACCATGCAAAGGATATTGCTAAATTAGAAGGTGTTCAGCGTCGGGCAACGAAAATGATCCCTTCCTTGCGTAACAAATCCTACGAAGAAAGGCTTTCTACCCTTAACATGTTCTCTCTTGAGAAACGTCGCCTCCGAGGAAAACTGATCGAATGTTTTAAAATACTTAATGGTTTCACGAATGTAGACAGATCAACATTGTTTATGATCGATGACACTTTGCGCACGAGGAACAATGGCGTAACACTCAGATGTAGACAAGTAAATTCAGACTGCACCAAATTTTTCTTCACCAACGATGTAGTGCGAGAATGGAATAAGCTCCCATCATCAGTGGTCCAGTGTAACACGATTGAGTCCTTCAAAAATAAGCTCGACCGTCACTTCCTTCAACTTAATATCAACTAGAGTAGAAATGCAACGTTTTGGAGTCTTCTGATTAATGTAAAATCACTTAGGTTTAAGGACAGACCACCAAGTCTGGACCATGGGTCTGTGTGGTCTGATTTTCTATGTAAATCTATGTAAATCTCTCTCTCTCTCTCTCATAACTACCCCCCACCTGCCCCTCTCTATCTCTCCTTCCTCACTCCCTATCTCGTTCCCACCCTCTCTCTCTCCCTCCCTTTCCTTCGCCCTCTTCCTCCCTCCATTCCCATCTCCCTCCTCCGCCTCTCTCTCTCTCTCTCTCTCTCTCTCTCTCTCTCTCTCTCTCTCTCTCTCTCTCTCTCTCTCTCTCTGTTTGTGCGTGCGAGTAAACATTTGTGCGTGCGAGTAAACATTGCAAAAGTCAACTTAAATATATCTGTCACCTACAGACCTCCCGGGCAATCACTCGATGACGACCTTGAAATGTACAGCGTCTTAAGGCAGTCACTTAATAACAGCGACTCACTGATATTAGGAGACTTTAACCTCCCCCATATCGACTGGGCGACACTGTCAGGTACAGAAGGCGAGTCACATAGAATGATCGAATTTCTAGAAGAAAATTATCTAAGTCAAATGGTTTCTGAGCCAACTCGACAAAATAATATACTCGACCTTGTTATAACGACCCAAGATAACCTAATCAGTAGTGTCACGGTAGGAGAACACCTCGGTTCTTGCGATCATAAATTAGTGCGCGTCGACATTAAAGCTCAATCATCAGTGACTGAAAATAAAGTAAAGGTGCCCAATTTCAAAAGAGCTAACTTCGTAGAAATCCGACAAAAACTAACAGAAATACAACTATCAGATGACGGCAACGTAGAGGAAGCGTGGCTAAGCCTTAAAAATCACTTACTCACTCAGCAGAACACATTCGTCCCCTTGTGCGAGACGCGAATTAACACTAATAAAAGCCCACCGTGGTTTAATAGCGAAATTAAACAATCAGTCAATGAGAGAAAATTGTTCTACAGGTTAAAGAAAGAACAAAGCACGCCCGAAAACATTAGACTTTATAATGATGCCAGGCGACGAGTAAAAAGACTAGTAGGTCAGGCAAAGCGTAGATACGAAGAAAATATTGCAGCCAACTGTAAAAATAATCCGAAATCTTTCTTCAGTTACATAAACAACAGAAAGGCGATCAAAAGTGGTATTGGACCTTTAACAAACAGCGACGGTGCACTAGTGACTGACAGCCAACACATTGCAAACCTCTTAAACAATTACTTTTCCTCGGTGTTTAATACTAACAGTCTTCCTCTCGCTACCACCAACACCAGTACTATTGTAAATCTCGAGCATGCATTGCCTAATTTTGAAATAACAACCGATGAAGTCCTTAAAGCTCTCCATTCACTTAAAACAAATAAAAGTCCTGGACCTGACAAAGTATATCCAACTCTGCTGAAAGAAACAAAGAGCGAAATACTCTCCTCCCTCACAACCGTATTCAATATGTCCTTGCGACAAGGCATCGTCCCTTCAGATTGGAAAAAGGCTAACGTGACACCGATTTTCAAGAAAGGAGACAAAAAGTACCAGGTAATTACAGGCCCATTAGTCTAACTTCGGTTGTAGGTAAGCTACTTGAGGGCATAATTAGAGACAAAATTGTGAATTACCTTGAAAGCCACTCATTGATTGGGGACTCACAACATGGCTTCCGAAACAAAAGATCCTGCCTATCAAACCTATTAACCTTTTATAACGACCTCTTCACTGTTTATGACGTAACCAAATCACTGGACGTAGTCTATCTTGATTTCCAGAAAGCGTTTGATAAAGTCCCGCATCATAAATTACTTTACAAATTAAAGCAAATAGGTATTGACGGTCAAGTAAACCAATGGATCGCGAATTGGTTGAGCAACAGACAACAAAGAGTAGTGATTGACGGATTTAACTCAGAGTGGGCGCCTGTCAATAGTGGCGTCCCTCAGGGCTCGGTCCTTGGCCCAGTGCTCTTCATTATTTACATCAACGACGTGGATGTTGGACTCAATAACCGCATTAGTAAATTTGCAGACGACACAAAGATTGGCAACTCGGTTCTCACTGACGAAGACAGGCAAAGCCTCCAAGAGGATTTGCACAAAATTTCAGCTTGGTCGGATAGATGGGAGATGCCCTTTAACGTAGACAAGTGCCAGGTCCTTCAAGTTGGAACGAGGAATAAGAAGTTCGAATACGAAATGCGCGGCGTTAAACTCAAAAGCGTTCAATGCGTCAAAGACTTGGGGGTCAAAATCGCGTCAAACCTCAAATTCTCACAGCAATGCATCGATGCAGCAAATAAAGCGAACAGAATGTTGGGCTTCATTAAAAGAAACTTTGTATTCAAGAATAAAGATGTAATACTCCCGCTCTACAACAGTTTAGTCAGACCCCACTTGGAATATGCGGTACAGTTTTGGTCTCCCCACCATGCAAAGGATATTGCTAAATTAGAAGGTGTTCAGCGTCGGGCAACGAAAATGATCCTTTCCTTGCGCAACAAATCCTACGAAGAAAGGCTTTCTACCCTTAACATGTTCTCTCTTGAGAAACGTCGCCTCCGAGGAAAACTGATCGAATGTTTTAAAATACTTAATGGTTTCACGAATGTAGACAGATCAACATTGTTTATGATCGATGACACTTTGCGCACGAGGAACAATGGCGTAAAACTCAGATGTAGACAAGTAAATTCAGACTGCACCAAATTTTTCTTCACCAACGTTGTAGTGCGAGAATGGAATAAGCTTCCACCGTCAGTGGTCCAGTGTAACACGATTGACTCCTTCAAAAATAAGCTCGACCGTCACTTCCTTCAACTTAATATCAACTAGAGTAGAAATGCAACGTTTTGGAGTCTTCTGATTAATGTAAAATCACTTAGGTTTAAGGACAGACCACCAAGTCTGGACCATGGGGTCTGTGTGGTCTGATTTTCTATGTAAATCTATGTAAATCTCTCTCTCTCTCTCTCTCTCTCACTTATTCTCGCTTATTCACGCGCGCGTCCCTCTGCCCTACGAAAAAGAAGAAGAAAAGCAAATATATAGATAAACACTACTCACTTGCTCTCGCCTCCTTACCAAGATGGCGCTAAATAAATGCTCGACTTGCACAGGAAGTTTCTCTGGCCATTTCTTCTCAGGACGATCGACCGTCTGCAAGATCTGCCTGTTGACACAGCAGATGGAAACGAGACTCCGTCAACAGGACGAAAGGCTGACGGCTGGCGAGAAGAAGATCACCGAACTAACAAGTACTGTTGAAACCTTGCAGGAGTTTATCCAGGCCAACATCGTCGCCCCTGCTGCAAGTGACGCCTCATCACCCTCCACACCTGCACTCGATGCCCAGCCACCTTCCGAAGAAGACACGTCACAGGGGACCGGTAGAGCTGACGCTGAATGCTTCACCCCCGTGAGAGGAGGAGCCAGACCCGCCCCTAGAGCCATTTATCCTACTCAATGCTACAACAGATTTGCCATACTGGAGGAGGAGGACGAGGAACAGAGCACCTTCTTGGTCGGTGACTCTATGATTCGCCATCAGGTGGTCGAATTCTGTGGCAGAGTCCCCCGTCGTAGGCGTAACTACTGTTATCCTGGAGCTGGTGTTGACGACATCACAGCTGCCCTGGACGAGGTCTCCGCTGAGGCCTCTAATGACTCACTCTTTGTTCTCCACCCAGGTACAAACGACGTCACCACGACCCGGTCTGAGGAACTGCTGGACAAGTACCGTAGGCTCATCCAGCAGTATAAGTCTAAATCCCCAAATATTTTGATTTCAGGAATTCTACCACGGACGTGGAATGAGTGCGACTTCTACAGTAAGGCCTTCAGCCTCAACAACCGCCTACAGACTCTCTGCGGAGAGCTTGACGTCGAGTTCTTTAACGCCTGGAACCATTTCTACGGCCAGAGTAAACTTTTCCAAAGGGACGGCATACACCTGTCCCCCATCGGGGCAGCCAGATTCGGAAGGCTCCTCAACGACGCCGTACGTAACGCCCGAACAACAAAAAAAGACTCTCAGCCACGTCCTTCCATCCCGCCCGTGTAAATAGACACCATACACCGCAACAAACTCGAAACATTGAACCCTCCAGTACCACCACTTCTATTACCAAGCCTCAAGATAACCTAAGAGTCCTTAGTTTCAATGCGCGTAGCCTAAGAAACAAGTTTGATGAACTACGATGTCTTGCTCTGACAGAAAACTTTGACGTAATTGCTATAACCGAAACCTTTATCGGGAGGCGGTGGCTGAGTCGTCAAAGTAACGGCCTCGTGTTCAGGAGAACGCGAGTTCAATCCCCGCCCGGTGCCACCAAGCTGAGATTTTTCAGCCGCCGCCGAGTGGCTTAAAACTACCCACATGCTGTCCAGAAGACCACCTATCAACCCGGACTCTAGATTCTAGGATCAAAGATGAGCTCTGGGAGGGCAGCATGAGCCAATGCAAGATGGCGCCACTATAAACACTCGCCTGCGCCAGAACGGGCTGGGCCGACCATCAGGACCTACCGGAAAGAAGCCTTGGACCGACCATCAGGATCCACCGGGAAGAAGCCTACCGGCGCAATAGGCTGCAATGTAAAAAAAAAAAAAAAAAAAAAAAAGAAAAACCACAAATATTGATTTAAGTTCCGAATACAACATAGATGGCTACAGACTCTTCAACAAGGATCGTGTAAACCGTAGAGGTGGTGGTGTCGCCCTTTTTGTCAAAAGCTATTTGCAACCCACTGACAAAAAAGCAAGAAACAGTAACGCTGAACATTTGTGCGTGCGAGTAAACACTGAAAAAGTCAATTTAAATATATCTGTCACTTACAGGCCTCCGGGGCAATCACTCGATGCCGATCTTGAAATGTACAGCGTCTTAAGGCAGTCACTTAATAACAGCGACTCACTGATATTAGGAGACTTTAACCTCCCCCATATCGACTGGGCGACACTGTCGGGTACAGAAGGTGAGTCCCATAGAATGATCGAATTTTTAGAGGAAAATTATCTAAGCCAAATGGTTTCTGAACCAACTCGACAAAAAAACATACTTGACCTTGTTATAACGACCCAAGATAACCTAGTCAGTAATGTCACGGTAGGAGAACACCTCGGTTCCTGCGATCATAAACTAGTGCGCGTTGACATTAGAGCTCAAACATCGGTGACTGAAAATAAAGTAAAGGTGCTCAATTTCAAAAGAGCCAACTTCGTAGAAATCCGACGAAAACTAATAGATATGCAACTATCAGATGACGGCAATGTAGAGGACGCCTGGGTAAGCTTTAAAAATCACTTACTCACTCAGCAAGACACATTTGTCCCCTTGTGCGAGAAGCGAATTAACACTAATAAAAGCCCACCTTGGTTTAATAGCGAAATTAAACACTCAGTCAAGGAGAGAAAATTGTTTTACAGGTTAAAGAAAGAACAAAGCACGCCCGAAAACATTAGACTCTACAATGATGCCAGGCGACGAGTAAACAGATTAGTGCGTCAGGCAAAGCGTAGATATGAAGAAAATATTGCAGCCAACTGTAAAAATAATCCGAAATCCTTCTTCTGTTACATAAACAACAGAAAGGCGATCAGAAGTGGAATTGGACCCTTAACAAACAGCGACGGTGCACTAGTGACTGACAGCCAACACGTTGCAAACCTATTAAACAATTACTTTTCCTCGGTGTTTAATAATAACAGTCCTCCCACCACTGCCACCAACACCAGTACTAATGTAAATCCCGAGCATGCATTGCCTAACTTTGAAATAAAACCCGATGAAGTCCTTAAAGCCCTCAAATCACTAAAACAAATAAAAGTCCTGGACCTGACAAAGTATATCCAACTCTGCTGAAAGAAACAAAGAGCGAAATACTCTCCTCCCTCACAACCGTATTCAATATGTCCTTGCGACAAGGCATCGTCCCTTCAGATTGGAAAAAGGGTAACGTGACACCGATTTTTAAGAAAGGAGACAAAAAAGTACCAGGTAATTACAGGCCCATTAGTCTAACTTCGGTTGTAGGTAAGCTACTTGAGGCCATAATTAGAGACAAAATTGTGAGTTACCTTGAAAGCCACTCATTAATTGGGGACTCACAACATGGCTTCCGAAACAAAAGATCCTGCCCATCAAACCTATTAACCTTTTATAACGACCTCTTCACTGTTTATGACGTAACCAAATCACTGGACGTAGTCTATCTTGATTTCCAGAAAGCGTTTGATAAAGTCCCACATCATAAATTACTTTACAAATTAAAGCAAATAGGTACTGACGGTCATGTAAACCAATGGATCGCGAGTTGGTTGAGCAACAGACAACAAAGAGTATTGCTAAATTAGAAGGTGTTCAGCGTCGGGCAACGAAAATGATCCCTTCCTTGCGCAACAAATCCTACGAAGAAAGGCTTTCTACCCTTAACATGTTCTCTCTTGAGAAACGTCGCCTCCGAGGATAACTGATCGAATGTTTTAAAATACTTAATGGTTTCACGAATGTAGACAGATCAGCATTGTTTATGATCGATGACACTTTGCGCACGAGGAATAATGGCGTAAAACTCAGATGTAGACAAGTAAATTCAGACTGCACCAAATGTTTCTTCACCAACGTTGTAGTGCGAGAATGGAATAAGCTTCCACCATCAGTGGTCCAGTGTAACACGATTGACTCCTTCAAAAATAAGCTCGACCGTCGCTTCCTTCAACTTAATATCAACTAGAGTAGAAATGGAACGTTTTGGAGCCTTCTGATTAATGTAAAATCACTTAGGTTTAAGGACAGACCACCAAGTCTGGACCATGGGGTCTGTGTGGTCTGATTTTCTATGTAAATCTATGTAAATCTCTCTCTCTCTCTCACACTTAACATAAGAAAATAAGGAGTCTGCAAGAGGCCGGTTGGCCTCTACAAGGCAGCTCCTGTACACTCAACACCATCTTACCTCACCATCCATGGCTTTATCTAACCTCTTCTTGAATGTATCTATGGTATTGGCACCCATAACATGGCTCCCAAACCTGTTCCACTCGTCCACCACTCTATTGGTGAACTAATTCTTGCCTATGTCTTTGTTGAATCTGAATTTGTCTAACTTAAAACCATTGCCACGCGTCCTACCTGGCTCTTTAACTATCAAAATCTTATTGATATCCCCTTTATTAAGGCCCTTCATCCATTTATAGACTTCGATCAAGTCTCCTCGCAACCTTCGCACTTTGGTCACCATCAGCAGTGACTTGAAACAAACAAAACACTGCAAGTCCGCCTGTAAGAAAGCCAATACAATGCATGGGTTCATAGCGAGGAACTTCGAATACAAGACGCCGGGAGTTATGTTATCCTTGTTATCCTATCGACCAATTAGCCTGACATCTATTGTTTGTAAGTTAATGGAGACTATCATTCGCGACAATATGGTGAAATTCTTCGAAGAAAATAATATAATAAATAATTCGCAACATGGCTTCCGTAGTAAACGTTCGTGTTTGACTAACTTACTTGATTTTTTTCACTATATTTTTGAGGTGTTCGATGAAAGCAGATCAGTAGATATCATATATCTGGATTTTCAAAAGGCATTTGATAAGGTCCCCCACCAACGATTGCTCAGCAAACTACTGGCGCACGGTATCTCGGGTAACATTCACAATTGGCTTGCGGACTGGCTCTCTGAGCGGAAACAGAGAGTAGTTCTAAACGGTGTTACATCTAACTGGCTCGATGTCAAAAGCGGCGTACCTCAAGGATCAGTGCTTGGCCCCATGCTCTTCTTAATGTATGTTAATGATATCGATGATGGGCTCACTTGCAAAGTATCAAAATTTGCTGATGACACAAAAATTGCTAGTAAAGTAACTGCGATACTCGACGAAGAAGCTTTACAATCAGATATAGATCGACTTGCACGTTGGGCCAATCAATGGCAAATGAAATTTAACGTTGAGAAATGTAAAGTGTTGCACATCGGAAAAATAACAATCGCGTTCGGTACGTAATGAATGGCCAACAACTTTCTGCAGTAAGTAAAGAAAAGGATCTTGGAATCACTATATCAAGCGATTTAAAGCCCGGTCAGCATTGTTCAGAGGTAGTTAAAACTGCAAATAAATTGGTTGGCTTCATCGGACGAGTCTTTAATAATAAATCGGAAAAAGTAATATTAAAACTGTATAATTCGTTGGTTCGACCCGTCTAGAGTACTGTGTACAGTTTTGGTCTCCCTACTACAGAAAAGACATAGAAAAGTTGGAACGGGTCCAACGAAGAGTAACAAAGATGATTCCTAGGTTGAGAAATTTGTCATATGAACAAAGGCTTAAAGAAGTAAATTTATTCAGCCTATCAAAACGAAGAATGCGAGGCGATCTAATAGAAGTGTTTAAAATGTTCAAAGGATTCAGTAATATTAATGCGGAAGATTACTTTACAATTGATCGATCAAATAGAACAAGAAGAAATCAC